>NC_134092.1:67175622-67478574 GCF_000715075.1 Nicotiana tabacum
ACTGGTGCGTGAGGCCTTGAGCGCAGATGCAGAGATGAGGCGTTTGGACAGGTTTCGCAGATGCGCACCTGGGACCGCAGATGCGAGTGCGCAGGAGCGAGGAAGGGGTCCGCAGACGCGGAATCTGTGTGATTGAGTGAGTTGCGCAGGTGCGCACCGGTGTCCGCAGATGCGGAAGTGCAGGTGCGAGAAAATGGCCGCAGGTGCGAAAAACCTGGGCAGAATCCTTAAATATAACCCTTCGCGAATTTTGGTCATTCTTCACAATTTCAACTCGGGTTTTGGAGCTTTTGGAGAGGTTTGAAGAGGAATCAAGGGGATTTCATTGAGGTAAGTTACTTGAGCCCTAATACTTGTATATATGGTGATTTTCCGTTGTTTAATCATGGTAATTAGTGAAAATGAGGGGTTAGGGCTTGGAAATTTTGGAAAAGTAATTTAAGGATTTGAAGGACCAAACGATGTCAGATTTTGATAAATTTGGTATGGTTAGACTCGTGAGTGAATGAGCTTTCTAGTTTTGTGAATTTTGTCGGATTTCGAGACATGGGCCCAGGGGCCGGGTTTGAGCCAATTTCGGGTTTTGGTCTAATTTTGTAGTTTTTCTTGTGGAAATTCATTCCATTAGCGCGTATTGATGGTATTGTACTGATTGTGAATAGATTCGGAGCATTTAGAGGCCGAGTCCAGAGGCAAGAGCATTGCGGGGTAGAGATTTGACCGGTTTGAGGTAAGTAACGATTGTAAATCTAGTCCTGAGGGTATGAAACCCCGGATTTTGTATCATTCTACTATTTTGAAGTGACGCACATGCTAGGTGACGGGCGTGTGGGCGTGCACTGTTGGGGATTTGTGACTTGGTCCATCCCGTAGCAACTGTAAAGTTGCATACTTTGTTGAAACCATTTGATACTTATATGTTTTAGAAAGAATTTCTGTAAATTGGGCTGAATGCCATGTTTGGGCCTTGCGCCAATGCTGTTTGGACCCTTAGGGGCTGTTTCTTACTATCCTCTCATTATTTTCGATTGAAAATCTATACTCAGTCATGTTTATACTTGTTTACCACATAACTCAGTTTTATGACTCTATTTTGATGCATATAAATGTTTTGGGCCGAATGCCCTGTTTTACTGAAATGCCCGAGTGGCTTGAGATATTTATAACTGAGTGAGGCCGAGGGCCTGATTTGTGAGGATGAGTGTGGATCGGGGCTGCCCTGCCTGCAGCATACTTATGACTAAGTGAGGTCGAGGGCCTGATTTGTGAGGATGAGTGTGGATCAGGGCTGCCCACCTGCAGCATACTTTATTATTATCGCACGTGAGATGTTTGTGCAGATTATAGCGCTTGGGCTGAAGGAGCCCCTCCGGAGTCTGTGCACACCCCCAGTGAGCACAGGTACCTACTGAGTGCGAGTGCTGAGTGCCGAGTGCTGAGTGACTGGGAGGCATGAGCGATTGTGAGGTATGCCCGAGTGGCAAGAGTGATTGCGAGGTATGCCCGAGTGGCACGAGTGACTGTGAGGTTTGCCCGAGGGGCTGTATATGAGTGATGTTTTGCCCGAGGGGCTGTTTATGATTTCATCATTTTTTCTCACCTTTACATTGAGCCTTTGTTTGAAAAACTATTGGAAAAATGTCTTTAAAATGATTTTTACTGGAACTGGGTTTAAACGAGATGTTTGATTCAAATCCTGATTTTTAAGAGCATGTGGT
This sequence comes from Nicotiana tabacum, assembly GCF_000715075.1. NCBI lineage: Eukaryota > Viridiplantae > Streptophyta > Magnoliopsida > Solanales > Solanaceae > Nicotiana > Nicotiana tabacum. The sequence goes on from NC_134092.1 coordinate 67,177,341, forward strand.
AGTTTACTGAGATTTCCTGATATGAACATTATATGCTTTATTGCTCGTCACTACTGCTCAGTCTTTATTTATTGTTGTTACTTACTGAGTTGGCATACTCATGTTACTCCCTGCACTTTATGTGCAGATCCAGGTGTAGCTGGACACGGTAGCGGTTATTGAGTGTTCTGGTTGCAGATTTTCTTGGAGATAACAAGGTTGCTGTTTGGCGATCACAGCCCCTACTCTTCTCCCTCTTATCTTCCTCTAGTTGTATTTAGCTATTTTGCGGGCTGAGTTAGCCTTGATATTGTTAGACAGATTGTAGTATATGCTCATGACTAGTGACACCCCGATGTCGGGCTTTTCTTTTCCGCACTTCTGTTTTCTTTGATTTGAACTCTTTAAATGGAGGTTTTATGTTAAATAACCTTGGAATTATCTTTAAAATGAAAATATTGGTTTGTTTTGGAAATGAGTCATCTTGCCTAGTTCCACGATAGGCGCCATCATGACAGGGGTTAGTTTTGGGTTGTGATCGATTGGTATCAGACCCTCGATTACATAGGTCTCACGAGTCATGAGTGGGTTTAGTAGAGTCTTGCGGATCAGTACAGAGACGTCTGTACTTATCTTTGAGAGGCTGCAGAACCTTTAGGAAACTTCACATTCTTGGATTCTTGTCGTGTGAATTTGTTGATTCTCGTAATTAAACATTTGTTGTTTCATTCTCTCACAGATGAGGAGGACTCGTACTATCGGTCAGGAGGGCCAGCCACCAGTACCACCAGCCAGGGCCGCGAGAGGCCGAGGCCGCGGCAGAGGCCGTGGTAGGGGCAGAGGTGCAGCCCGTACAACAGTTAGGGCAGTACCTACAGATCCACTGGTTGTCCCAGATCAGGACCAAGTTCCAGTTGTTGATACACCAATTCAGGCACCACCTGTGCCTATTGTGATTCCAGGCCTTCAGGAGGCCCTAGCTCAGATTCCGACAACATGAACTGGCCTTGCTCAGGCGGTCTCTATTTCAACGGCCGCAACCATTTCTCAGGCCACGGAAGGCACTCAGACTCCTATCGCTCGCACACTCGAGCAGGTTATTTAGGGACTTCAGACACCAGAACTACCACCAGCCCAGCCGGTTGCTGTTGCTCAGGATTATGTGGTTCCTGCTATGCATGAGGATGATCAGTGCAGGTTGGAGAGGTTTGGGAGATTTCAGCCACCACCTTTCAGTGGCACAGAGAGAGAGGATGCTCAGGACTTTTTGGACAGGTGTCAGAGGATACTCCGTACTGTTGGTATTTTGGAGACTTGTGGGGTCTCACTCACTACCTTTTAGTTTTCTGGGACTGCACTCAGATGGTGGGAGACTTACGAGAGGCGTAGGCCTGTTGGCGAAGCACCCCTTACTTGGCAGCAGTTCTCCGTGGTCGTTTTGGAGAAGTTCGTGCCTCGATCTCGCAGAGAGGAGCTGCGCAGACAGTTTGAGTGGCTTCGCAGGGTGATATGTCTGTGACACAGTATGAGATGCGATTCTCTGAGTTGGCCAGTCATGCTATCTGGTTGGTTCCCACGGACAGAGAGAGGATCATGAGGTTTATTGATGGTCTCACTTATTAGCTACAGTTGCTCATGACCAGAGAGAGGGTTTCAGGTGCTACTTTTGATGAGGTAGTCGACATTGCTCGACAGATTGAGATGGTTCGCGGTCAGGAGAGGGTTGAACAGGAGGCAAAGAGGCCTCGTGGTCAGGGTGGATTTAGTGGTGCTCCTTTTGCGGGTCAGTTCCACCACGGTAGAGGTCGTCATTTCAGACAAGCTCAATCAACTCGGCCATTTCATCAGGGTGCATCATCTGGCCATGGTTCTCACAGTTCTCATCAGGGCCACTCATCACTTAGTGCCCTTCCAGTTCAGAGTTCGTCCCGTGCTCCACCTGTTCAGGGCTCTTCCGTGCCAGGTTCTTCTACCAGTCATCTCGGTGCTAGGGGTTCCCTTCAGTTTTTGCCACCAGCACCAGGGAGTTGTTTTAAGTGTGGGGAGCTTGGTCATATATGGAGGCAGTGTCCTCATCGTCATGGAGGTCTATCTCAGCAGAGGAGTCAGCCTCCGACTACAGCACCAGCTACCTCACCACCCGCCCAGTCAGCTCGGGGTAGAGGTCAGTCAGCTAGGGGTTGCCCTAGAAGGGGAGGCGGATCAGGGGGTGGTCAGGCCCGTTTCTATGCTCTCCCTGCCAGAGCAGATGCTATTGCTTCAGATGCTGTGATTACAGGTATTGTCTCAGTTTTCCACAGAGATGCCTCAGTATTATTTGACCCTGGTTCCACGTATTCATATATTTCCTCATATTTCACCCATTTTTTGGATATGCCCCGTGAGTCCTTAGTTTCATCTGTATATGTATCTACTCCTGTGGGCGATACTATTATTGTGGACCGCGTATATCGGTCATGTGTGGTGGCTATTGGGGGTCTGAAGACCCGAGTAGATCTATTGTTTCTCAGTATGGTTGACTTTGATATGATATTGGGTATGGATTGGTTATCTCCATGTCATGCTGTTCTAGATTGTTACACTATGACAGTGACGTTGGCCATGCCGGGAATTCCGAGGGTTGAGTGGAGCGGTTCTGTAGATTATGTACCAAGTAGGGTGATTTCATATTTGAAGGCTCAGCGCATGGTTGAGAAGGGTTGCCTATATTATTTGGCTTTTGTGAGGGATGTTAGTGCAGAGACTCCTGTCATCTATTCTTTTCCGACGGTACGTGAGTTTCCGGATGTGTTTCCTGCAGACCTACCGGGCATGCCGCCTGACAGGGATATTGACTTTGGTATTGATTTGGTGCCGATACTCAGCCCTTTTCTATTCCACTATATCGTATGGCACCGGCGGAGTTGAAGGAATTGAAAGAACAACTTCAGGAACTCCTTGATAAGAGGTTTATTCGGCCTAGTGTGTCACCTTGGGATGCACCGGTTCTATTCGTGAAAAAGAAGAATGGTTCCATGAGAATTTGTATTGATTACAGGCAGTTGAACAAGGTCACAGTCAAGAACAAGTATCATTTGCCTCGTATTAATGATTTATTCGACCAGCTTCAGGGAGCGAGGGTGTTCTCCAAGATTGATTTGAGGTCCGGTTATCACCAGTTGAAGATTCGGGATTCAGATATTCTTAAAACAGCTTTCAGAGCCCGGTATGGCCATTATGAGTTCTTGGTGATGTCTTTTGGGCTGACCAATGCCCCAGCAGTGTTCATGCATTTGATGAACAGTGTATTTCAGCCCTATTTAGACTCATTCTTTGTTCTATTTATTGATGACATCCTGGTATACTCCCGTAGCCAGGAGGGGCACGCTCAGCATTTAAAGATTGTATTAAGATTGAGGGAGGAGAAGCTTTATGCAAAGTTCTCCAAATACGAGTTTTGGCTCAGTTCAGTAGCATTCTTGGGGCACGTGGTGTCCAGTGAGGGTATTCAGGTGGATCCGAAGAAGATAGAGGCGGTGCAGAGTTGGTCCAGACCGTCCTCAGCCACGAAGATTAGGAGCTTTCTTGGTTTGGCGGGTTACTACCGTCGATTTTTGGAGGGATTTTCATCTATTGCATACCCCTTGACCAAATTGACCCAAAAGGGTACTCCATTTAGGTGGTCGGATGAATGTAAGAAGAGCTTTCAGAAGCTCAAGACTACTTTGACCACAGCTCCAGTGTTAGTTCTGCCATCAGCTTCAGGTTCTTACACCGTGTATTGTGATGCCTCGAGGATAGGCATTGGTTGTGTTTTGATGCAGGAGGGTAGGGTGATTGCCTATGCCTCGCGCCAGTTGAAGACCCATGAGAAGAACTATCCTATCCATGATCTTGAGTTAGCAGCCATTGTTCACGCCTTGAAGATTTGGCGTCATTATTTGTATGGGGTTCATTGTGAGATCTATACTGATCACCGGAGTCTGCAGTATCTATTAAAGCAAAAGGATCTTAATTTGCGTCAGCGGAGATGGTTAGAGCTTCTTAAGGACTATGATATCACTATTTTGTACCATCCGGGGAAGGCCAATGTGGTGGCCGATGCTTTGAGTCACCGGGCAGAGAGTTTGGGGAGTTTAGCATATCTTCCAGCAGCAGAGAGACCTTTGGCATTAGATGTTTAGACCTTAGCAGGCCAGCTTGTCAGATTGGATATTTCGGAGCCTAGTCGGGTATTGGCTTGTGTGGTCTCCAGGTCTTCTCTTTATGACCGTATCAGGGAGCGTCAGTATGATGACCCTCACTTGCTCGTTCTTCAGGACAGGGTTCGGAGAAGTGATGCTAGGGATGTGACTATTGGTGATGACGGGGTGCTGAGAATGCAGGGTCGGATATGTGTGCCTAATGTAGATGGGCTTCGAGAGCTGATTCTTTAGGAGGCCCACAACTCGCGGTATTCCATCTATCCGGGTGCCGCGAAGATGTACCAGGATTTGAGGTAGCACTATTGGTGGAGGCGGATGAAGAAGGATATGGTTGGGTTTGTGGCTCGATGTCTAAACTGTCAGCAGGTTAAGTATGAGCATCAGAGACCGGGTGGCTTGCTTCAGAGGTTAGAGATCCCAGAGTGGAAGTGGGAGCGGATCACTATGGACTTTGTAGTTGGGCTCCCATGGACTTCGAGGAAGTTTGACGCTATTTGGGTTATTGTGGATCGGCTGACCAAGTCCGCGCACTTCATTCCAGTTGGTACTACTTACTTTTCAGAGCGGTTGGCTGAAATTTACATCCCAGAGATCGTTCGCCTGCATGGTGTCCCAGTTTCCATCATTTCAGATAGGGGTACTCAGTTCACATCGCAGTTTTGGAGGGTCGTGCAGCGAGAGTTGGGTACTCAGGTTAAGTTAAGCACAACTTTTCACCCTCAGACGGACGGGCAGTCCGAGCGCACTATTCAGATATTGGAGGACATGTTGCGCGCTTGTGTCATTGACTTTGGGGATTCATGGGACCTGTTTCTGCCACTCGCGGAGTTTGCATATAACAACAGTTATCAGTCGAGTATTCAGATGGCTCCGTACAAAGCTTTGTATGGGAGGAGGTGTAGATCTCCGGTTGGATGGTTTGAGCCGGGTGAGGCTAGGCTCTTAGGTACAGACTTGATCTAGGACGCATTAGATAAGGTGAAATTGATTCAGGAGCAGCTTCGCACGGCGTAGTCCAGACAGAAGTGCTATGCGGATAGAAAGGTCCGTGATGTGTCTTTTATGGTTGGGGAGAAGGTTTTGCTGAAGGTATCACCCGTGAACGGTGTTATGAGATTTGGGAAGAGGGGCAAGTTGAGCCCCCGGTTCATTGGGTCTTTTGAGGTGCTTTAGAGGATAGGAGAGGTGGCTTATATGCTTGCCTTTCCACCCAGCTTGTCGAGTGTGCATCTAGTGTTTCATGTTTCCATGCTCCGGAAGTATATTAGAGATCCGTCCCATGTTTTTGATTTCAGCACGGTTCAGTTGGAGGATGATATGACTTATGATGTAGAGCCGGTGGTTGTTTTGGATCGGCAGGTTCGAAGGTTGAGGTCAAAGGATATAGCTTCAGTAAAGGTGCAATGGAGAGGTTCAGCCTGTGGAGGAAGCCACCTGGGAGACCGAGCGGGAAAGGCAGAGCAGATATCCACGCCTATTCGAGACTCCAGGTATGTTTCTAGACCCGTTCGAGGACGAACGGATGTTTAAGAGGGGGAGGATGTAACGACCCGGCCGGTCGTTTCGAGAGTTATAACCCCATTTTCCCCATTCCTACTTCTTTTTGTGTTATTTAGCTATATTATATTATATCGGGTTAGTTGGTTCGGGTCCGGAAGGAACTCTGAGTGAAATGAGACACTTAGTCTCATAATTGAAAATTTTAAGTTAGAAAAGTGGACCGGATACGGACCTATGTGTAAACGACCTCGGATTTGAATTTTGATGATTCCAATAGCTCTGTATGGTGATTTTGGGCTTAGGAGCGTGTCCGGAATATTATTTGGAAGTCCGTAGAGGAATTAGGCTTGAAATGCCGAAAGTTTTATTTTTGAGAAGTTTGACAGGGGGTTGACTTTTTGATATCGGGGTCGGAATCCGATTCTGAATATTGGAATACCTCTGTTATGTCATTTAGAACTTGTGTGCAAAATTTGAGGCCATTCTGACGTGTTTTGGTTGGTTTTGGTCATCGGTTGCGGAATTTAGAAATTTAGAAGTTCTTAGGCTTGAATCCGAGGGTAATTTGGTGTTTGGATGTTGTTTTGAGTGATTCGAAGGTTCTACTAAGTTTGTATGTTGATATATGACTTGTTGGTATTTTTGGTTGAGGTCCCGAGGGCCTCGGGGTGATTCCGGGTGGATAACGAAGTCGTTGAAGTTGGAAATTTCAGCTGGAGCTGCTGCTTCTGCTATTTCCGCACCTGCGGAAGAAAGGGTCGCAGGTGCGAGGTCGCCGGTGCGCGAGGCCTTGAGCGCAGATGCGGAGATGAGGCGTTTGGACTGGTTTGCAAGATGCGCACCTGGGACCGCATATGCGAGTCCGCAGGTGCGAGGAAGGGGTCCGCAGATGCGGAATCTGTGTGATTAAGTGAGTTGTGCAAGTGCGCACCGGTGTCCGCAGATGCGGAAGCGCAGGTGCAAGAAAATGGCCGCAGGTGCGAAAAACCTGGGCAGAATCCTTAAATAGTACCCTTCGTGAAATTTGGTCATTCTTGACAATTTCAACTCGGTTTTTGGAGCTTTTGGAGGGGTGTGAAGAGGGAATCAAGGGAATTTCGTTGAGATAAGTTACTTGAGCCCTAATACTTGTATATATGGTGATTTTCTGTTTTTTAATAATGGTAATTAGTGAAAATAAGGGGTTAGGGCTTGGAAATTTCGGAAAAGTAATTTAAGGATTTGAAGGACCAAACAATGTCGGATTTTGATGAATTTGGTATGGTTAGACTCGTGAGTGAATGAGCTTTCTAGTTTTGTGAATTTTGTGGGATTTCGAGACATGGGCCCGGGGGCCGAGTTTGAGCCAATTTTAGGTTTTGGTCTAATTTTGTAGTTTTTCTTGTGGAAATTCATTCCATTAGCGTGTATTAATGGTATTGTACTGATTGTGAATAGATTTGGAGCATTTGGAGGCCGAGTCCAGAGGCAAGAGCATTGCGGGTTAGATATTTGACCGGTTTGAGGAAAGTAACGATTGTAAATCTAGTCCTGAGGGTATGAAACCCCGGATTTCGTATCATTCTACTATTTTGAAGTGACGCACATGCTAGGTGACGCGTGTGTGGGCGTGCACCGTTGGGGATTTATGACTTGGTCCGTCCCATAGCAACTGTAAAGTTGCATACTTTTTGAAACCATTTGATACTTATATGTTTTAGAAAGAATTTCTGTAAATTGGGCTGAATGCCATATTTGGGCCTTGCGCCAATGCTGTTTGGACCCTTAGGGGTTGTTTCTTACCATCCTCTCATTGTTTTTGATTGAAAATCTATACTCAGTCATGTTTATACTTGTTTACCACATAACTCAATTTTTTGACTCTATTTTGATGCATATAAATGTTTTGGGCTGAATGCCCTGTTTTACTGAAATGCCCGAGTGGCTTGAAATATTTATGACTGAGGGCCAGATTTGTGAGGATGAGTATGGATCGAGGCTGCCCGCCTACAGCATACTTATGACTAAGTGATGCCGAGGGCCTGATTTGTGAGGATGAGTGTGGATCGGGGTTGCCCGCCTGCAGCATACTTTATTATTATCGCACGTGAGTTGTCCGTGCAGATTATAGCGCTTGGGCTGAAGGAGCCCCTCCGGAGTCTGTACACACCCCCAGTGAGCGCAGGTACCTACTGAGTGCGAGTGCCGAGTGCCTAGTGCTGAGTGACTGGGAGGCATGAGCGATTGTGAGGTATACCCGAGTGGTAAGAGTGATTGTGAGGTATGCCCGAGTGGCAAGAGTGACTGTGAGGTTTGCCCGAGGGGCTGTATATGAGTGATGTTTTGCCCGAGGGCTGTTTATGATTTCATCATTTTTTTTCACCTTTGCATTGAGCCTTTGTTTGAAAAACTGTTGGAAAAATGTATTTAAAATGATTTTTATTGGAACTGGGTTTAAACGAGATGTTTGATTCATATCCTAATTTTTAAGAGCATGTGGTATTTTACTGAGATTTCCTAATATGAACGTTATATGCTTTATTGCTCGTCACTACTGCTCAGTATTTATTTATTGTTGTTACTTACTGAGTTGGCGTACTCACGTTACTCCCTGCACCTTGTGTGCAGATCCAGGTGTAGCTGGACACGGTAGCGGTTATTGAGTGTTCTGGTTGCAGATTTTCTTGGAGATAGCAAGGTAGCTGTTTGGCGATCGCAGCCCCTGCTCTTCTCCCTCTTATCTTCCTCTAGTTGTATTTAGCTATTTTTCGGGCTGAGTTAGCCTTGATATTGTTAGACAGATTGTAGCATATGCTCATGACTAGTGACACCCCGATGTCGGGCTTTTCTTTTTCACACTTCTATCTTCTTTGATTTGAACTCTTTAAATGGAGGTTTTATGTTAAATAACCTTGGAATTATCTTTAAAATAAAAATATTGGTTTGTTTTGGAAATGAGTCGGCTTGCCTAGTTCCAAGATAGGCACCATCACGATAGGGGTTAGTTTTGGGTCGTGACATAAACCATATATGAATTTCAATCACAAAACACGCTACGAACCTGCTCGCATACTCAAATCATAGAAAAGAGGTCATCTTGACCTGATATTTACCGTGGTCAATCTCAAAATTCTTAACTTAACTAATCTCTCAACCAATGATCTAAAACACACCTGAGCCCCTCAGGTTCCCATCCAGTCATACCAAAAAGTATAAATATATTATCCAAACATATACAAAAGGCTCAAAACACCTACGGGAACATCATAACAAAATATTGAGTCTCAAACCGAATAGAATTTTTCTTAAGTTGTTAAATCTTTATTCCTTCAAGAGTGTCTGAATCACATTTACGCACTTTGAATTACTTTAAAACTTTGCATACAAGTTCAACTCAACTATATAGACCTATCCAAAGTCTCGGAACACCTATTGGAGTCCAATAACATCAAAGTCAACTCTTGGTCAAACTTATGAACTCTTAAGTTCTTCAAATTGTCAACTTTCGACATATAGTGTCAAATTCTTCTAGGAACCTCCAAAACCAAATCCGAATATGTACAAGTCCAAAATCTTCTTACAAATCTATGAGAACCATCAAAACCCGATTCCGAGTCCGTTTACCCTAAAATTAAATATTGGTCAATCTTTCTATTTAAAGTTTCCAAATCGAGAGTTATTCTTCCAAATTAATCCCGAACTACTCGAAAACCAAAATCAGTCATACATGCAAGTCATAATACATCATATGAAGCTATTCAAGACCTCAAACTATCGAAGGGAATGCCAATGTTCGAATCAACTGGTCGGTCGTTACATCAATAGAATGGAATTGTTGAAAGGAAGCATAGGCATATTTTCTCTAAGTTACTCATTTTCTAAGAGTGTTTGCTAATATCCACATACTTAATTAACAATTTTTCATCTTATTCCCTACAAGGAAAAACACTCCACTACTACAAAAAAAACTATATGAAATGGTGGAATAACATTTAATAAATGGTAAAACATCATGGTGAAAGAGAGAGTGGTATAATGTCACATACCCTCAAATATAGGGTATCGAAACCTAATTGTGGTATTTTTGGACTCAAGTGACCATAATTGGTAAAAATGACTGGGCACCATTATATATATAGCGCGATTATTCATCGCGCTATACCTTAACGGCATGTTTGTCCGTTAAGGTATAGTGTCGTGAATAGCCGCGCTATATTTGAACTTAAAATGGGCGGAAAAGTATAGCACACATATATACCGCGCTATAGTATAGCGCGGTATATATGCGCGCTATACCTATATAAAAAAAATGTGCCCTTCTCCTTCCCCACCAGACGCGAACCAGCAGCCTTCCCTTTCAATTTTTTATTCCACAACAACGCCCCCCCTCCCCCATTTTCAACGAAAAAAGCTCTATTGGAGCCCACCGGTCCCACAAAAAGTGTAGATTCTCGGTATTGTAGCAAGCTAACATCGTATCTAAGGCGTTATCACGTAGTGGGTTGCTTGTTTCGGCTCCAAATCATCAAATCTTCAACTTTCAAAAAAATTAAAATCGACGTATTCCGACTTATTTTTTGTTAAAACTCATGTATAAAAAATGCCTATTAGTTGATTTTTATTGTGTTCTATGTTATTTCGTGATTGTTTTGTGATTTAATTAATTTTTTATTTTTTATCCGGATTATATCATTAGTGTGCTAAAAAAAGTAGTAAAATAGAGATATTGTTATTTTATGAATAATTAATGTTTTTAGTTGTTATAAAAAAGGGTAATTAGTTATTTTTTACTATGGTATATGTATTTTCGTTATTGTTTTGTTATTAAATCAATTTATTGTTTTTATCCGGATTAGATTATTTATGTGCTAAAAGATTAATAAAGTAGATAAATTATTATTTTAGGAATAATTAATCTTATTTATATGTTATTGTTGTACATATATTAATATGTGACTTTAATGTTGTTTAGTTCCCGTAGTGTTATGTTGTGCCCGTAATTTTAATGTAGTGCCCGTAATTGTAATGTACTGCTCTTTAGTGCAGTAAAATATAGTGCCCTTTTGCGTAGTATCTTTGTAGTTATTAAAATTAATTATTTAATTATCTGTTAGCCCCAAAAATATCTGAAAAAAGATGATAGTTCAAACACAAACTCTCTCAAATTCTAGTCAACAAACGTAAGAAAATAACATTTGAAAACAACAAAGAGGCGACGCGATGAGGATGATCCTGATAGCGTAGCCGGGCGGGATGGGATGCGCCTCAGGCCAGCCAATGCTTTAAAGCATTCATGCTTTGGGACACATTGACATTTATTATTAGGGAAAATGGATAAATATACCCCTCTACTTTTGAATATTGTCTACATTTAACTTCTATTATATTATCCGGCAAAATTTACTCCTATCGTTATACTATCTGGCCAAATTTACCCCTATCATCAGCAAATGTTTATAAATTAGCCTTTAATGTATTAAGTAATCCAAAATCATCCAAATTACTTTTATTTGAATCACTTTTTGTTCTTCTTGCTCCACTATTTTCAGAAATTACTATTGATGTGAATGCTAAATTTATTAGACTATACAAATTATTCATGAATATTTTTAATTACCAATGCACCCACTTATTTTCTTGTAATAATGGGTTTGGAATTGGTTTAATTTTTTTTTATGTTTCAACCATATACACACTGTAGAATTCAATGGGTCTATTTATTATAAATTATATGCGGCTGATCACCATGAATGTACATGTATTATATTCAAATATATTTTGTCATTGTCTGGTTAGTATAGAGTTCGATCGACTAAATTAAGAGTGTACAATCTGTAGGCATTTGATTAAAGTAAAGTTGAATTCGACAATGTAAAGTCTCCGAGGAACTTCAACTTCAATTACTAATACTTGCAAAGTCCCCATACATTTGGTGCAATGAATTCATTAAAATTGGGATGTTGTAAATACTTTTAGAATTTAGACAAGCTATCTAATTTAGAGTTTTCAAATAACTATATTTTGTTTATTAACGGTTGTATTATTTAAAAGTTTTCTCTTATTTTTTTCTCCAATTCAGAGAGCAGGTAAATACCAATTATTTTAAAAATAGTGGTCCAAGAAGAAGAATCGGTAACTTAATTAAAATGATTAGAGAGATTCTAGGTCATTTGACGGACTGAGGGGTAATTTTTAAAAGTTTGCTGATTGTAGGGGTAACTGTGGTTCGATAGTGTAACGATAGGGGTAAATTTAGCCCGATAGTATAACAGAGGTTAAATGTATACAATATCTGAAAGTAGAGGGGTATATTTGGCCCTTTTCCCTTATTATTATCTGTATATATGACATTAAATATATAATAGCAACATTATTTATGTTTTACATAATTTGCGCATGTGTTTTTATTTCTTGGGTTATTTATTAGTTTAATACTACAACACAAAAGAAAACGACAACTTAATATAATTTAAATTCAGTACAATTATTGATAATACATGACACGTAAAACATAAAGATAAAATACTACACTCAACACATCCATGTATTTGTTTAGTCACTATCGCCCATTATTCTGTGCTTCAACCACTTAAATTTCTCTTCCAACCTACTTTTTTCTTATTCTGCCTCTTTTAGTTTCTCCTTTACTACCGCAAGTTGTTATTATAGTTTAAAGATCTGGAGTTCGTATTCACCGGTCATAATCCAATATATAGTGCAAATATGATTTGTAGTATTCCTGATTAATGGGTTCATCATACCATTCTTGATATCCACATTGATTTTCGTCCTACCAATGGGGATTATAACACAACACTATTAATTAACAAGTTATAAAAAAATATTAACAAACATTTTTTCCAAAATAATCACTTACAAGTTGTTGACAGATCCAGCGTCTGCGCCCTCAGATTGCAATTTGACTAACATGGCTTCAAAATCGCACGTTTGCCACAATAACACCTTGGTATGTCATTGTGTCCAGACATTTCGTAATGCAAGAAAAATAAAAAATTAATGGAAAGTTTTCCTATTTGTTTCGTTAAGCGCAAATAATAACTAAAATGCGCTAGGCTTTTATAGGCAGCTAATACACATAACGCATATTGGTGGCGCGTTATGTTTCGCGTGATAATGATTCTTTAGGGTACAAGACAGCTTTTCTAGAACGACGGCTTTTTCAGGTTGACAAGACAATACATATAACGCATATTGGTAGCGTGCTATGTTTCGCGTGGTAATGATTCTTTAGGGTACAAGACAGCTTTTCCAGAATGGCAGTGTTTTCATGTCGACAAGACAATACACATAACGTATATTGGTGGCGCGCTATGTTACGCGTGATAATGATTCTTTAGGGTATAAGTCAGCTTCTTAAACTGAAGCAAGAGATCTGTATTCAAAGACCATTTGAAGAAACATTACAACATCCATTACAAAAATGACACTAGCATTTAATAAGTGGTTCAAGAAGAGGCAAAATGGTGAAGGTTGTTTAACAGATCCCCATGGAACACGTCTTAACACTATCGATCCCTACATTGAAAAACATATGCTAGGTTGCTATACTGATTTGGTTGATGACAAGTGGTATGGTATTCTGCGTCCCTTGAAAAATAAGCCTATAAATATACACACTGATCTCAAAGTTGCAGGGCACATTATTGAGGGTGAAGCGCATTCTACAAAGCCCGAAGGTATGCAAATTTAGGGCGAAAAACTACAACGGGTTCCCCTTTACTCAAAACGATGTGATTATGAAGTACTATGTCGCTGGCATGGGCTTGTTGTGCCACAAGCACTGTCTGCAACCTTCCAAACAAACACACACAACAGTTGTAGAGATGAACTAGAAGTGATTCTGCATTTGATGAAGAAGATTCTAGAGATGGAAAAGGCACTAGATGTTCATCATGCAATGGATTATCTTAACTACCTGGGAGGAACAGATGATCAGTACTGGGATTTATTAGAGACAGTGATTATCCTGTTTTCCCAATAGTTGTCGAGTGGGAGGAACTACCTAAGTTTCTACCACAAATGTTGGACGTAGGAGTCCTATATTGTTGTAGAAATCAAGCAAGTGGTCTTATTGATGATAGCAATGAAATATGAGAAATTTTTATCAACTGGGGCCTAGATTACTATGCCTTTGGTCCCAAAGGGTGCGTACACGATGTTGACGAAGAAGGTGAAGACAGTGACAATGAAATAGTACCAGACAACGACGATAATGGCGAATGACAATTATTATTGTTTTCTTGGGGTGTATGTTAAATTGTTGTACTAAAGTATTAATGCTGAATATCAATTAGATTTAACCCCAATGGAAACATAATTTTATTTCATACATTTTGCAACCTGAACATTTATATACATTTATTACAACAAATTACTAAAACAAAACACTACGTGTATCCTTAATAATTTGGCATATTGGATGAACTTCCACCTGGAGCAGAATTACCACTGCTACCCAAACCAGTTGAAGCGACGGTCGTATCTTGTTTGGGAACATATGCCACATTTACGCGCATAAACGGTATCACCAACATCCATTTGGTTCTGTATACGCGTTCGTTTTTGCACTTGTCGTTGTCGCACATAATCCTTGTTACACACCATTTTAAATGGTTCCTATGGCCAATAATGCTCAGCACCCACTGGCTGCAACTGTCCACTATAGGTGTTTAAGTACACAGCAACACTATATTCTTTATCAACGTACCTCATTACCGCGAAACCTGTATGTTGAAAGCACTTCATGGCATATGAGCACGGCATGTGATAGATGGATCATTTCCCACAGGAGCATAACCTTCTGGTTTCATTGACGGTGTGTGTATTATTCCCCCGGTTATGATGGAGAGCGATGCAAAATTCAAAAATATTTCGCTCGTTGCAATACTGCAAAAATGAATGCCACTGTGCTCGCATCCTGTATATCTCAAATCTTTTTATTGGTATTGGCATAAATTCAACACCCCTTTCCATCAATGACAATGCACCTCTAGATATTTCAACAAACCTCTCCGCCATCTGCTTGAATGACATCCGCACCATGGCAGTGACAGGCAATCTACGTGCAAACTTCAATACCCGTTGAAAGACTCTGACACATTTGTAGTGAGAATTTCCCATATTCTGCCATCATCCGCATGAAAAGTCCACTTGTCAAGTTCATGTCACATCAACCACCTATAGGCTCCTTGGTCTTCCTGCCTGATCAATTTCATTCGCTTCCTGAATTTATACTCTTAGTGATCTGTTGCAGCCATCAATATTAAATCATGCAAGTTCTTGTTCGGATAAGCCCTCTGGAAGTTAGCCTTCAAGTGCCTCACACAGTAACAATGGTAAACATACGGTTCCTGCCATGCACGCAAATCCTGTACAGAACTTAAAATACCGCCATGCTGATCAGATATTAGACAAATACCTAAACGCTGTCTGATAACGTGCTCCTTCAAGTGATTCAAAAATAATGTCCACATCTCTTGGCTTTCATTGGCACAAATAGCAAATGCTAGGGGAAATATACTTCCATTAGCATCTACTGCAATGGCGATCAATAACTTAATATCATACTTTCCATAGACATGAGCATCGTCTATGGATATTACTGGCCGACGATGCACAAAACCATCAATGGCTGGTTTAAATGCCCATAACACATATCTGAATATGTGTTCTGGTATTCCTGGACTCCGCTCAAGATTCCATTCAACAATAGTCCCGGGGTTAAAGTGTTGCAATGCGGCTATGTACCTGGGTAGATAGGCAAAGGACTTATCCCAGTTACCATAAAAAATTTCAAACGCACGTTTGTGCCCGAGAAATACCTTTATTTTGGTAATGGTACATCCATATACCTGGTGGACAGATGTTATACACTCTTTGATCTAGTACCTTATGGACGCTTCAATGTGTGGAAACAAGACAAGAGAAATCAAGTCAACATTCAAGTTAAAATGATTCCCATTGAATGTATAAATTTCACAATTGTGGGTGTCAATGTATTTACCCACAACCCACATATTTCTTTTCAGCTTCCTCGCACGCAGCATCCAATTACAACCTTGAAACCATCTATGACAAATAACCTTGTATACTTCCGGAGATGACTCATGATCCACGATCTCACGACACTCTTTTATGTTGTACATTCACACCGCCCTACTTAAGCGCGCTTTATCAGCAAAAAGCATACACTTTGACAGCACCGTTGCTCTAGATTCATCCCACATTGTTGTTTGAATTTTGTCAAGATCCCTTGTGAAGGCATCCACATCCATATCTGGCATACTTGGCAAATGATCAAGATAGGGAATCTCCCTTGAATGAAACGGCACATGGGACTCGTACACTCTTGGTCTAACGGGAGGTGGAGCATGCTCCCTAGTCAAATCAGGTCAGCATTCTCGTCCTCATCATCATCACCCTCATCAGGGAAGGGTGTGCCATCTCCAGACTCATCAGCATTGTTTTCATAATCACTATTCTCTTCCTGACTCTGCGCATCTGCCAGATCCCGATTAAATATGTCATCTTCGAGCAATTGAGTAAGGACATGACCTTCAAGTTGCTCGTTTTCACTACACAACCAATAAAATAATGAGTTTCTCAAATTCATCCAAATTTTACATATAAACTTTATCACTTCACTTACAAATCATAATGTGTTGATATCCCATGATACATATTATCTTGTTGATGATGACTCCCGGATGGACCACCATGATCCAACACACCAAAACTAGGCATATTCCAACTGGTCGTTGGTTCATAACTTGTAAAATTCGTATATGGTTGGTACCCCCCTATGGAATATATGAGTGTTAATACAAATTCAATACATAAAAATAAACATCGTAACACAAAGGACAATTGAAGTTTACCACTCGGCTTGTGGATTATGTAAACTAGGGGAGAAATTATTTCCTCGCTCCTCATTCACCCGTAGAGATAAGTTTAGATCAGGCCAAACTCTTTCACCCGGAACTTCTTTGGCTAAAACTGCTCCAAAATAACCACCCGATAATTGAGGGATATCCCTCCTTTGCGGAACCTCATTATTGCGAAGGTTTTCAGCCTTGATGTACATTTCCAACATTTTTATTACAATAAGTTCCCGGTATTCATCCAGAGTCTCAAAATATCTTTTAGAGTTTCATCGTCTTCGATGTTAAACTCAGCATAACAAGCAACCCCTTGCGGAGTAACAGAATACAGATATCTTTCGGTTACTTTAATATTCATCGAACGTTTGCTCACGCTCATTTTTTTACATAACAACGATACCAATCTATCGTACTCCATTGTAAGTGGCAACTTAACATGACACTGTGGAGAACAACTATACCGTACTAAGTTATTCTCAACTATAGCGTACTGAGTTATTCTCCACCACAACCTCACCCCCCAATATAATGAAACCCTAATTTTTCTCTCTTCGGACATTATGACAAAATGCAAAATAACTTAACGAACAAATATTTCGGAAGACTTGAAGGACCGTGAATGGATTTTTACAAAATCCTGAAACTCCTTAAATAAGGAAAAAACCAGTCTGGGGGTACAATTATTTGATATATAGCGCATATTTATGGTTGGGGTACAATTATTTTATTCCTTAAGGTTGGCTTCCTTATTAAATGTAGCTATTATCATATCAATTATTAAGCTTTCTTCTATAATCCCCTTTCATCCAAATTTTCATTTACAAGTTATTTCTCATATAATTTTTCAACTTGCTGGATTTATTATTAATATTTTGTTGATTCCTGTATCCTCTAAATAAATAGAGATGTGCTTGTTTAATCTTGGAAAAATACTTCACATTGCTGAAATAGTTTCTTAGGACAGCGCCCAGCACGACTAAGCCAATTCGTGTATCTGCTTACAAATAATATTATTGCAGTATTATTATCGTTATTTTTCGGTATCATTTCCCTACAATCTAAGAAACTATGGCAAGTAATACTACTACGAAAATTTTTTATGGTGCTACCAATTTTGGTATTGTCTCCACTACTACTGTTCCAGCTGTCCTGCCAGATATCCATGATATTGCAAATACGTTATTGCATCCACAACTTGAGCAGAAACTGATATCAAAATACAAGTATGTAAATAAATAGACATGGTTATATATCCAATGCTAATATTAAAACCTTCAAGAAAAATGCACCTCAATGCAAGAGAAGAGTTGAGATAAATGACAATCTCGCTAAGTCAAAATTAAATTTGACTAAAGCGGATAATATAATTATTGCAGTTATTTTCTAAATAAATAATGTGGCCAATGTGAGAAATTGGGTGATAGACTCTAGTACTACTAGGCACATTTGTGTAGACAAAAATGAAGGAGAAGAAACTATTTATCTTGGAGACTCAAGAACAACTCGCGTTCTTGGGAAAGAAAAAATTCTTCTTAAACTCAAGTTGAGGAAGGAGAAGAAACAATTTATCTTGGAGACTCAAGAACAACTCGCGTTCTTGGGAAAGAAAAAATTCTTCTCAAACTCACATCTGGTAAAACTCTAGTATTGAGTGATGTATTGCATGTTCCTAATATACAAACCAATTTGGTTTATGCAGGATTATTAGAAAAAGTTAGAGTGAAGGTTTCTTTCGAGAATGATGAGGTCGTATTACCCAAAAATAATATTTTTGTGTGTAATGGATATTGTAACCATGGTTTATTTGTGCTTAATATTTTTGATACTAGATATAAAAATGAATCTTCTTTTGCTTATATGGTTGAGTCAATTTCTTTGTGGCATGCTAGACTAGGACATGTTAATGTCGCGTATATAAAGAAAATGAAGTCACTAGGATTAATATCCGGTATAGACTCAAATAATAGTGACAAGTGTGAAATATGTGTTGAAGCTAAAAATACTAGAAAGACTTGTTTTTCTGTAAATAGAGAAACTGAATTGTTATCCTTGATTCACATTGATTTAGGCGATTTAAAGCATACTATGACTAGAGGTGATAAAAGATATTATGTGACTTTTATTGATGATTTTTCTAGATATAATAAGTTGTATTTGCTTAGAAATAAAGATGATGCTTTTAATGCTTTTATTTCTTATAAATATGAGGTTGAAAATCAACTTAGTAGAAAGATCAAGAGAATTAGATCTGATAGAGGTGGAGAATATTTATCTTTAAATGATTTTTGTGAAAAGAATAGAATAATTCATGAAGTAACTCCGTCTTATTCACCTGAGTCAAATGGGGTAGCTGAAAGGAAAAATAGAATATTGAAAGAGATGATGAACTCTATGTTAGTTAGTTCTAATGCGCCTGATAATTTGTGGGGTAAAACTATTTTATCTGCATGTCACTTACAAAATAGAATACCACATAGAAGAACTGGCAAAACTCCGTATGAATTGTGGAGGGGTTATAAACCTAACTTGAAATATTTAAAAGTGTGGGGGTGCCTTGCAAAAGTTCTTTTGCCTGAACCTAAAAAGAGAAAAATAGGTTCTAAAACTGTTGATTGCTTGCTTATTGGATATGCTGAACATAGTGCTGCATATAAATTTCTTGCTTTAAAAAGTGATGTGCTTAATTGCAATACTATAATTGAGACAAAGAATGCTGAGTTCTTTGAATATATTTATCCATTGTGATAAAATTTCTCATTGTGATGATCCAAAAGGTCATCTTATGATTTAGAACTCGAATCTGTGCTCTTAAGCCTTAAAAATCTCATTTTTACCCTCCTTGATTTGCTTGCACAGTCCGGACAGGTTTCCGAAAAGATTTTATGTTGAAAATTTATGAAAAGAAGAATTTATGCCTTAAAAGTTTATTTTAGTTTACTTCGGTCAATATTTTGGGTAAACGGGCTCGGATCCGTGTATTGAGGGTCCCGATGGGTCCGTATCGATCTATGGGACCTGGGTGTATGCCTGGAATCGAATTCGGAGGTCCCTAGCTCAAGTTATGAATTTTTGATGAAAATTAAAAGTCTGAAAATTAATTATTTTTAAGATTTGATTGATATTTGGCATTGTTAGTGTCAGGTCCGTATTCTAGTTCTGAAGCTCGGTACAGGTTCATTATGATATTTAAGACTTGTTTGTGAAATTTGGTGAGAAATGGAGTTGATTTGACGTGATTCGGATGTCCATTTGAGAAAATAGAAATTTTAAAGCGTTCTTGAGAATTTCATTTGATTTGGTGCTAAATTCGTAGTTCTAGGTGTTATTTTGGCGATTTGATCGCGCGAGCAAGTTCGTATGATTTTTTAGACTTGTGTGCATGTTTGGTTTGGAGCCCCGAGGGCTCGGGTGAGTTTCGGATAGACCACGGAATATTTTGGACTTTGAAAATCTGGTATTTTGCTGAAGCAGGTGTTCTGGCATGTCCTTCTTCGCGTTCGCGAAGGTCCTCTCGCGAACGCAAAGAGTAATCTGGTGAGGCTGAGAATTCTTCTTCGTGAATGCAAAGGCTTGGTCGCGAACGCAAAGTGATAGGGGATTTACCCTTCGCAAACGCGAAGCACTTGGGGGACCTAGGGGGAGGGTTAGTCGTTCCCTTATCGCAAATGCGAGCAATGCCTTGTGAACGCGAAGGCCGGGGGGAGTAACCATCGCGAACACGAGCAGTGTCTCCCGAACGCGAAGGCTTGGCAGCCAGTCCTTTCGCGAATGCGACGGTGCTCTTGCGAACGCGATGAACACTGTCGCCCAGCGCTTAACAGACTCCAAAAACGGGATTTTAGCCAAAAACTCATTTTTCTCAAAAACCAAACGGTGAGAGGCGATTTTTCAAGAGCCATTTCTTCCCCAAATTGTTGGTAAGTGATTCTAAACTATTTTCTTTAAATTACCCATTACATTTCTTGAATTTTCAACCTAAAATCTAGAGTTTTCATGGTAGAATTAGGGGTTAGGGTAGAAACTAGGGATTTCGGAAATTTGGAGATTTAGACCTCAATTTGAGGTCGGATTCCAAAACCAATTATATATTCGGGCTCGGGGATGAATGGGTAAATGGATTTTGGTCCGAACCTCGGATTTTGACCAAGCGGGCCCGGGGTCGATTTTTCAACTTTTTGGAGGAATATTTGGAAAATTTAATTTATGTAATATAATTGATTCCTTTAGCAATATTTGATATTATTGAGTCATTTTTGAATAGATACGAGTGGTTTGGAGGTGAATTCCAAAGGAAAAATTGTGATTGAGAATTAAGTGGCCTTCAGAGCGAGGTAAGTGTTGTGTCTAATCCTGACTTGAGGGAATTAGGAACCTTAGATTACTTGCTAAGTGAAATCCATGTGAGCGCCGTATATGTGAGTTGACGAGTACTTATGCGCCGCCAATTAACCTGTTTTTCATGTTTCTCTATTTTCCTTATATTGTCTCTTTCCTATGCCTAATTGCTACATGTTTATACTAGTGTAGTTAAATTGATCGCCATTATCATGTTTACGGATTTTCTGTTGGTAATCGAGTATTTATTTAAAAGTTAAGATTTATATTGTGGAACCAAATATTGAAGTAAGGTTTGTAGTTGTTATTCTATCTCCCTGTTGTTATTTATATATTGCATTATGGTAAGGGAGAGTGTTAATACACGAAGGGTGATGTCGTGCCATGATATGAGAGTTAATGCACGAAGGGTGATGTCGTGCCATGATATGAGAGTTAATACACGAAGGGTGATGCCGTGCCATATTGTGAGTGTAAAAGTACGAAGGGTGATGTCGTTCCATATTGTGAGTGTAAAAGCACGAAGGGTGATGCCGTGCCATGATATGAGGGTTAATGCACGAAGGGTGATGCCGTGTCGTTTCAATTGATTTTATGGTGAGATTGAGAGTAAAAGCACGAAGGGTGATGCCGTGCATTTTTTCTTACTATATTCATTATTCATGTTGATTCATGGTATATTGACTGCTCCGATGATCATTCTGTTGTAGTTCTTTATATTGTATTCCCCTCAATATGTTCCCCTCCCGACATTTCCTGTTTAATTCTTCATTTCTGTTATTTGTATATACACTGTTAAATTGTACAGGTTGATTTGTAGGTGCCTTGCCTTAGCCTCGTCACTACTTCATCGAGGTTAGGCTCGACACTTACCAGTACATGGGGTCGGTTGTACTGATACTGCACTCTACACTTTCTGTGCAGATTTTGATACTGGTTCGGGTTGATCGAGATTTTGCTATTGGTCCGATATCCGGAGACTCAAGATAGATCTGTCGGCGTTCACAAACCTTGACGTCCCCATCTATCTTTTCTGTTCTATTGTTTCTTTCATTCAGACAGTTGTATTTCTTTTAGACTATTTCTTGTAGTAAATTCTAGAATGCTCGTCAATTGTTACTCCAGATCCGGGTGGTAGTAATTAATATAGTTTTATGATATTCTGCACTTATTATATTTCATCTTAGTTAATTATTGTTATTTACTGAATAGAAATAAGAAATTGGTTTAATGATTTTTCTAATGTCTTGCCTAGCAAGTAAAATGTTAGGCACCATCACGGTCCCGTCGGTGGGAAATTTCGTGTCGTGACACTCATACACATGTTGAAACAAATAGTGAAATTACCTCTAATGAGGAACTGAAAAGGAGCAAAAGACCTAGGAAAGAATATTTTTCTTATGGAAATGATTTTCAAATTTTTTTTGTCGATAATGAACCATCAAATTATTTTGAAGCTATATCTTCTTCTGATACTAAATATTGGAAAGAGGCAATAAAAGTTGAAATTAATTCTATTTTGAAAAATAACTCATGGATTTTAACGAATTTACCTCCTGGTGCAAAGCCTATTTGTTGTAAATGTATTTTCAAAAAGAAATTTAATCCTGATGGATCTTTAGATAAATATAAAGCTCGGTTAGTAGCAAAAGGATTCTCTCAAAAATAAAATACATATTATTTTGATACATTTGCACCAGTGACTAGAATTTCTTCTATTCGAGTTTTAATTGTCTTAGCTTCAATCCGCAAGCTTTTTATCCACCAAATGGATGTCAAAACAACTTTTTAAAACGATGATTTAGAAGAAGAAATTTATATGGTTCAACCTGAAAGCTGTGTAATTCCTGGACAAGAAAATAAAATTTGTAAATTAATTAAATCTCTTTATGGCCTTAAACAAGCTCCTAAGCAGTGGTGTGAGAAATTTGAACAAGTCTTACTAAGAGACACTTTTTCCTCAATTTAGGTGGATAAATGTGTTTATACTAAAGTGATGGACAATGATTATGTGATAATATGTCCTTATGTTGATGACATGCTTATATTTGGTACAAGTTTAAATATTGTGCAAAGTACTAAATTATTTTTATCTGCTAATTTTGATATGAAAGATCTGGGTGAAGTTAATAGAATATTGGGAATTAAAGTTATAAGGACTGAAGATAGAATAATATTGTCACAAGAACATTATGTTGAGAGACTTCTTAAGAAGTTTGAATATTTTAATGTCACATATGTGAGAACTCCTTTTGATGCTAGCTCTCAATTGAAAAAGAATAATGGTGACCCAGTTGCTCAGTCTAAATATGCGCAAATTATTGGGAGTCTGATGTATTTAATGAATTTTACAAGGCCTGATATAGCCTATGTTGTATGTGGACTGAGTAGATATACTCATAATCCCAACAGGGAGCATTGGTCTGCATTGGGTAGATTAATGAAGTATTTGAGAGGAACCATGAATTATGGTATCCTATATAGTGGATTTCCTTCTAGTTTAGAAGGGTACAATGATGCAAACTGGATCTCTGATTCAGATGAAAGAAAATTCACTAGTGGTTATGTATTCACCCTTGGTGGTGGTGCAATATCGTGGAAAATAGCTAAACAGATGATCATTGCTAGATCGACTATGGAATCAGAGTTTGTAGCTTTGGAATTAGCTGGTTCTGAGGCTGAGTGGCTAAGAAACTTCTTAGCTAATATCCCGTTAATAAGGACGTATTGCCTCATGTGTAACGACCCGACCGGTTGTTATTCTTTCTAGAACCCTGTTCTCCTAAATAAGACTTACCATACATACTTTTACTTATTTATGACTTGCGGCGATGGTTGGTTCTGGATTTGGAAGAGTTTGGGTTGAAATCGGGATACTTGGTTCCTTAAGGTTGGCTTGAAAGGCCAAGTTTCACTTCGGTCAACATTTTGAGTAAACGACCTCGGAATCGATATTTGACGGTTCCAATAGGTTCGTATGATAATTTCAGACTTGGGCATATGTTCGTATCGGGTTTTGGATGACCCGGGAGCGTTTTGGCGCCCAATAGTGAAAGTTGGTTCTTGAAGGTTTTAGAAGTTCTTTAAAATTTGGTTTGGAGCGGGTTTTGGTAATAACGAGGTCCAAATGGAATTTCGAGATCGGAAATAGTTCTGTAGTGTCATTTAAGACTTGCACGCAAAATTTGGTGTCATTTCGAATAGTATAAGTACGTTTCGACCCATTGGAAGTAAATTGAAGAACTTGAAGTTCTTAGGTTTGATTCAATTGGTTTTAGGGTGTGATTCTTTGTTTTAATATTGTTTCGGGCATTCTGAGAGTTCGAGCAAGTCCGTTTTCTGATTTCAATCTTGTTGGTACGTTCATACGTGGCCCCGGGGGCCCCGAGTGTCAATCGGACGAGGCTCGGAGCATGTTGGAATTTGGAAGCCAAAGATAAAGCTCCAGCTGCTGTCATAATCGCACCTGCGCGTGGTAAGCCGCAGGTGCAAGCTCGCAGGTGCAAGCCCCATGATCGCAGATGCGTCCCCCATAGGCTGCCCAGCCATCGCAGAAGCGGAAGAAGGACCGCACCTGCGAAAGCACAGGTGCGAAGGCAGGCATCGCATGAGCGGGTAGTGTCACAGATGCACGTCGTTTGTCATTGATGCGTGGCCGCAAGTGCGATCACCTGGGCCTAGAAGCGAGATGAGGAAGCCTGGCTTTGGTCCGCACCTGCGCGAGTTGTCCACAGAAGCAGAATAGTAGGTGCGCCAATTTAACCGCAGGTGTGGAAGTCGCTGAATGGCATTGATGTTTTAAATCGAGGTTTGAGCACTTTTAGTCACTTCTTACTCTTCTTGGGGGCGATTTTGGAGCTGGTTAGAGAGGGGATTTCCATCAACTAGTTGAGATAAGTAATTCCTATCAAATGTGAGTTAAATACATGGTTTATGGGTAGGTTATAACATGTAAATTAGTGAAAATCATGGGTTAGAGGAAAACCTAGGTTTTTGATAAAAATGGAGTTTTACCACGAAAATGGTTATGGAACTTAATGAAAATCAAATATTTATGTTTCTATAGTTATAGGTAACAACTTTCTTTGAAAATTTCCAGAATCCGGGCACGTGGGCCCGGGGGTGAATTTTAGGAATTTTGCATTTAGGGTTGGGAAATTTCTTAAATAGTAGGGATATGAACTTTTAAGCCTATATTGAATAGTTTCTACACTATTTAGATAGTTTTGGATTGTTCGGCACCAAATTGAGGGTTTGGGCATTAGCTTGGACCGGAAAGTAGGCCTTAAAGCGAGGTAAGTATCTTTTCTAACCTTGTAAGAGGGAAATTTCTCCATAGGTGAACTTAATTAATGTATGATTATTTGTGGGGGCTACGTACACACAAAGTGATGAGAGTCCGTACGTAGCTACTATTCTTGTTATGTCCGGGTAGTTCTAGGCTTACACTATACTTTGTGGGTACTGTTATCTGAACATAATTGTTTATTTGCATTGAATGGAACTAAGTTGAGGATTTCAAGATTTCAAAGGTTTCAAGCAAATTATTATTTTGATAAGAATTGAGAAAACTTACATTATATTTATATTTAACCACGTCGCAAGTATATTCCGCGAGCGGGGTGACTATTTCCACTACTCTCATGGGAGCGGGCCGTTCGCCATGGCAGGTTAATAGATGCATCTATGGTTCGTGCCGTTCGACCCTCGGCAGTGCACAGTTTACATTTTCATGTTGGATCGGGTCGAAAGTCCTCGGTGGGATTTGTTTGTAATAATAGAAGTGGAAGCCCTTTTTATAATTGGTATAAAATTACTATTTTAGAGATCATTTGTTTAAAATGAAGGAAGTATTTTGGTTTCTTAGATATGATGGAAGAACTGTACAGTTATTTCTTGTTCTGAGTTTATTGTTAGTTTTGTGTATCATGCTTATTTAGAATCACATATTATTATATTGTTGGCCCTAGTGAGTGTCGAAGTCGACCCCTCGTCACTACTTCTTCGAGGTTAGACTGGATACTTACTGGGTACATACTTTTATGTACTCACGCTACACTTCAGTACTTGATTGTACAGGATTTGAGGCAGGTGCATCTGGCCACCAGTCCGGCGCGTAGACTTATTTCCCAGCTCGAGACTTCCCGATGAGCTGTCCTTTTGAGTCGTTCTGCAGTAGCTAGAGTCTCTCTTATGTTCTTTTATTTTTTGTCTATTTCCTTTCAGACAGTAGGCTAGCATTGTTTTGTATATTCTACCAGATTGCCCACATACTTGTGACACCATGTCTTGGCACACACACTAGTAGACTTATGATTTTGGTTTGCTCATATGATTACGATTAGTACTAATTGCTTCCATTTATTTATGTTAAAATTGCAAACTCCTAAATCTTCTTTTTAAATAAGGAAAAAGCTATGGTTTACAAATTTATCTAAGCAGGAAGTCACTAGTTGATCAGTGTTGGCTTGCCTAACAATGGTGTTGGGCGCCATCACGGCCTATAATGGAATTGGGGCGTGACATCCTGTGTCTGAGCACTAGGTTCACGTAGGTCTCACAAGTCATGGGCAGGCCTAGTAGAGTCTTGCGGATCGGTGTGGAGATGTCCGTACTTATCTTCGAGAGGCTATAGGGTGTTAGAAAACTACTCTTTATTCATCTCCTATCGTGCAATTGATGGTATACTAAGTTTCTTCCTTCTATTCTCTCACAGATGGTGAGGACGCATACAACGGACGTCCCAGACCCGGGAGGAGTTGCTCCTCCCGTTGCTAGAGGCCAGGGCAGAGGCCGGGGGAGGGCACCAGCCCGAGGGAGGGGATGAGGGCATCCCAGAGCTGCCCCAGTAGTACCACCAGTGGATCCAGTGGAGGATCCCATCATGGAAGAGCAAGGCAAGGTGCATGTTCTAGAGCCAGCCCCGGTAGATTTCATGACAACACCGGGCTTTCAGGAGCTCATGGGCCGTATGTTACGGTTCATGGACACTATGACTCAGACTGGTTTATTTCCAGCAGACCCAGCCACATCTCAGGCAGGAGGGGGCATAGACCCCTACTGCTCAGGCTCCTGGGCACGCAGCTGCAGTATATCAGACTCCGGGTACACTACCCGTGGGCGGGGCCCAGCCAGTTACCGCAACAGCACCTAAGCCTAGACCAGTTGTGGGCGGTGATCCGCAGAAGCTACTGGACAAATGGCCTAGGCTACACCCTCCTATCTTCGGGGGTGAGCGGCATGAGGACCCCAAGGACTTCATTGATCAGTGCAGGGATAGACTGCACAACATGAGGATATTGGAGTCCCGTGGAGAAGATTTCACCGCTTTCCAGTTGGAGGGTAGGGCACGTAGATGGTGACAGTCTTACCTTCTTGGCAGACCAACGGGTTCTCCTCCCATGACTTGGGATCAGTTTACACGGCTTCTATTGGACAAGTATATTCCACCCTCTCAGAGGGAAGAATTGCGGTGTCAGTTTGAGCAGCTCGAGCATGGTCAGATGTCTGTGATCGATTATGAGGCGAGATTTTCTGAGTTGTCACGCCATGCACTTATGATACTTCCTACGGACGCAGAGAGAGTGCGAAGATTTATTGTGGGGTTACACCCCAGTATTCGGGCTAGCATGGCCAGGGAGGTTGAGATGGGTACTGATTATCAACTAGTGGTAGAGATTGCTCGGAGGATTGAGGGCTACCGTCAGAGGGGTAGAGACTATATACAGGAAGACAAGAGGACCCGATTCTCGAGAGAGTTTAGAGGTGACCCGGCTAGGGGCAAAGGTCAGTTTGGGAGGTGTCAACCTAGCAGGCCCACATATCTAGCACCACCACCACTTTCTCGAGGTGCTCCAGCAAGACCCTATTTCAGTGCTATGCCAGAGAGTTCTTATCGCCTACCAGTTAATCAGGGTTCCTCCAGTTCCTACTTCAGTGCCATGCCAGAGAGTTCATACTGCCCACCAGCCATCCAGGGTTCTTCTAGTGGGTATTCAGGCCATCAGGGTCAGACTTCGGGACAACAGTCTATGGCACTGCGGGGTTGTTACGAGTGTAGGGATTTGGGTAACATGAAGAGATTTTGTCCCAGACTTCGGGGCAAGGCAGTACAGCAGGGTCATTAGCCTATGATTACAGCACCAGTCATCCGACCGCCCAGAAATGGAGGACAGGCAGGTAGGGGCCATCCTAGAGGTAGAGGCCAGGCAAGGGGAGGTCAGCCAGCTATTGTTCAGCCAGGCGGAGGCCAGCCAGCCGGCGCTCCAGCTAGATTCTATGCTTTTTCAGCCAGACCAGATGTAGTGGCCTCAGATGCCATGATCACATGTATTATTTTTGTATGCGGTAGGGAAGCTTCAGTATTATTTGATTCAGGGTCTACCTATTCATATGTGTCATCTCTGTTTTCTCATTTCCTAGTTATTCCTCAAGAGTCCTTGGTTACTCCTGTTTATGTGTCCACTCCTTTGGGCGATTCTGTGGTTGTGGATAGGATCTACCGGTCCTGTGTGGTTATATTCTGTGGTTACGAGACTAGAGCGGACCTTCTGTTACTTGATATGATCTACTTTGAGGTCATCCTGGCATGGATTGGTTATCCCCATATCACGTCATCCTTGATTGTCATGCCAAGACTGTTACTTTAGCGATGCCAGAGTTGTCGAGATTGGAGTGGAAGGGTTCCTCCATTAGTACATCTAGTCGGGTTATCTCTTTTCTGAAGGCTCGACATCTGGTCGAGAAGGGTTGTTTGGCATATCTAGCATATGTTCGGGATACCACCGCAGAGTCTCCGACGATTTATTCAGTGCCAATAGTCCGGGAATTTGCCGATGTTTTTCCTTCTGACCTTCCAGGCATGCCGCCAGATCATAATATTGATTTTTGTATTGATTTGGCTCCAGGTACCCAGCCTATATCTATCCCACAGTACTGTATGGCTCCGAAAGAGCTTAAAGAGCTGAAGGAGCAGCTTGAGGAGTTATTGGCAAAGGGGTTTGTAGACCGAGTGTATCACCTTGGGGTGCACCAGTGTTATTTGTGAAGAAGAAATATGGAACTATGCGGATGTGCATTGATTACCGCCAGTTAAACAAGGTTACCATCAAGGACAGGTACCCGTTGCCGCGTATTGATGATTTGTTTGACCAGTTGCAGGGTGCCAAGGGTGTTTTCTAAGATCGACTTGAGATCGGGGTACCATCAGTTGAAGATCCGGGACTCAGATGTTCCGAAGACTGCCTTCCGTACCAGATATGGTCATTATGAGTTTCTAGTGATGCCCCAGCGGCGTTTATGAATTTGATGAACCGGGTGTTCTGGCCTTATATTGATTCCTTCATTATTGTCTTCATTGATGACATCTTGATTTACTCACGTAACCTGGGGGAGCACGAGCAGCATTTGAGAGTGGTACTTCAGACCTTGCGAGAACATAAGCTATATGCTAAGTTCTCCAAGTGTGAGTTTTGGCTAAAGTCTGTGGCATTCTTGGGGCATATTGTATCAGGAGAAGGTATTAAGGTGGATCCCAAGAAGATTGAGGCAGTTCAGAGTTGGCTTCGTCCCACTTTGGTGACTGAGATCAGGAGTTTCCTGTGGTTAGCAGGTTATTATCGCCGGTTTGTGCAGGGCTTTTCATCCATTGCAGCACCTTTGACTAGATTGACCCAGAAGGGTGCTCCATTCCGTTGGTCAAATGACTGTGAAGCTAGCTTTCAGAAGCTCAAGACATCTTTGACCACAGCACCAGTTCTAGTGTTTCCTTCCGGTTCGAGGATGTATACAGTTTATTGCGATGCTTCACGCGTTGGCTTGGGTTATGTCTTGATGCAGGAGGGGCAATTTATTGCATATTCTTCACGTCAGTTGAAGATCCATGAGAAGAATTACCCTGTGCACTACTTGGAGTTGGCCGCGATTGTCCATGCTCTTAAGATATGGAGGCATTATCTGTATGGGGTATCATGTGAGATTTATACTGATCATCACAGCTTACAGCATTTGTTCAAGCAAAGGGATCTCAATTTGAGACAGCGTAGATGGCTTGAGTTACTGAAGGATTATGACATCACCATTCTCTATCATCCAGGGAAGGAAAATGTTGTCGCGGATCTCTTAAGAAGGAAGGCAGAGAGTATGGGTAGATTGGCATTCATTTCAGCAGAGGAGAGGCTACTAGCTTTGGACATTCAGTCCTTGGCTAACAGACTTGTGATGTTGGACATTTCAGAGCCCAGCCGAGATCTTGCATGTGTTGTTGCCTAGTCTTCATTATTGGGGCAGATCAAGGATCGGCAGTTCGATGATCCGCATTTGGCATTTCTCAAAGAGACGGTATTACAGGGTGGTGCCAAGGAGGTTTCTATTGGCGAGGATGGTGTTCTGCGACTCCAGGGTCGCCTATGTGTTCCTAATGTCGATGACTTGAGGGAGAGGATTCAAGAGGAGGCACACAGTTTTCGGTATTCCATTCATCTAGATGCTACGAAGATGTATCGTGACCTGAGACAATATTATTGGTGGTGGCGGATGAAGAAAGACATAGTTGAGTATGTGGCTAGGTGCTTAAATTGCCAGGAGGTTAAGTATGAACACCAGAGGCCAGGTGGCCTACTTCAGCAGATGACTATACCTGAGTGAAAATGGGAGCGCATTACTATGGACTTTGTAGTTGGATTGCCGCGGACCTTGCAGAAGTTTGATGCAGTTTGGGTCATTGTCGACAGGTTGACCAAGTCGGCACACTTCATTCCGGTTGTGACTACCTATACTTCAGAGAAATTGGCCCAAATTTATATTAGGGAGAGAGTTCGGTTGCACGGTGTGCCTATTTCCATCATATCATATAGAGGCCCTCAGTTCACTTCACATTTCTGGAGAGCCGTACAGAGTGAGTTGGGGACCCGGGAGCTCATCACAACGTTTCATCCACAAACCGACCGGCAGTCAGAGCGAACAATTCAGATATTTGAGGATATGCTGAGAGCATGTGTGATTGACTTTGGGGGACAGTGGGATCAGTTCGTGCCATTGGCTGAGTTTTCTTACAACAACAGTTATCAGTCCAGCATCGAGATGGCCCCATTTGAGGCTTTATAAGGTCGACGATGTCGTTCTCCCATCGGGTGGTTTGAGCTCGATGAGGCTAGGTTATATGGTACTGATCTGGTGAAGGATGCCTTGGAAAATGTAAAGTTGATTTAGGAGCGACTTCGCACAGCACAGTCCAGACAGAAGAGTTACACGGATCAGAAGGCGCGTGATGTATCATTTATGGTAGGTGATAAGGTTCTCTTGAAAGTCTCGCCGATGAAGGGTATTATGAGATTCGGAAAGAAGGGCAAGTTGACCCAAGGTTTATAGGACCATTTGAGGTGTTGAGGCGAGTTGGGGAGGTTGCTTTGAGCTTGCTTTACCTCCCAGCCTATCTGGGGTTCATCCAGGTTTTCACGTGTCTATGCTCCGGAGGTACCATGACGACCTGTCACATGTGTTAGACTTCAGCACTATTCAGCTAGATAAGAGCTTAGGCTATGAGGAGGAGCCAGTTGCTATTGTTGCTAGGCAGGATCGCCAGTTGAGGTCCAAGAGGATTTTCGTGGTAAAGGTTCATTAGAGGGCCAACCAGTCGAGGAGGCGACCTGGGAGTCCGAGGTGGACATGCGGAGCAGATATCCACACTTATTCAGCACTTTAGGTATGAATCTAAACCCGTTCGAGGATGAACGTTTGTTTAAAAGGTCGAGAATGTAATGACCCGGCCGGTCGTTTCGCTTTCTAGAACCCCGTTCTCCAAAATAATACTTCCCGTACTTGCTTTTACTGCTTTATGACTTGTGGGGATGGTTGGTTCGGGATTTGGAAGAGTTTGGGTTGAAATCAGAAGACTTGGTTCTTTAAGGTTGGCTTGAAAGGCCAAGTTTGACTTAGGTCAATATTTTGAGTAAACGACCTCGGAATTAGGATTTGATGGTTCCAATAGGTTCGTATGATGATTTCAGACTTGGGCGTATGTTCGGATTGGGTTTTGGATGACCCGAGAGCGTTCGGGCGCCCAATAGTGAAAGTTGGTTCTTAAAGGTTTTAGAAGTTCTTTAAAATTCGGTTTGGAGCAGGTTTTGGTGATATAGAGGTCCAAACGGAGTTTTGTAGTGTCATTTAAGACTTGCACGCAAAATTTGGTGTCATTCCGAATAGTATAAGTATGTTTCGGCGCATTGGAAGTAAATTGAAGAACATGAAGTTCTTAAGTTTGATTCAATTGGTTTTAGGGTGTGATTCTTAGTTTTAATATTATTTCGGGCATTCCGAGAGTTCGAGCGAGTCCGTTTTCTGATTTCAATCTTGTTGGTACGTTCGGACGTGGCCCCGGGGGCCCCGAGTGACAATCAGACGAGGCTCAGGCCAAGTTGGAATTTGGAAGCCAAAGCTGAAGCTCCAGCTGCTGTCATAATCGCACATGCGCTTGGTCAGCCGCAGGTGCGAGCCCCATGATCGCAGATGCGTCCCACATAGGCTGCCCAGCCATCGCAGAAGCGGAAGAAGGACCGCACCTACAAAAGCGCAGGTGCAAAGGCAGGCATTGCAGGAGCAGGCAATGTCGCAGATGCG
The DNA here is from genome assembly GCF_000715075.1 of Nicotiana tabacum. NCBI lineage: Eukaryota > Viridiplantae > Streptophyta > Magnoliopsida > Solanales > Solanaceae > Nicotiana > Nicotiana tabacum. The sequence continues at coordinate 67,209,835 of NC_134092.1, forward strand.
CGTCGTTTGTCGTTGATGTGTGGCCGCAGGTGCGATCACCTGGGCGCAGACGCAAGATGAGGCAGTCTGGCTTTGGTCCGCACCTGCATAAGTTGTCCGCAGAAGCAGAATTGCAGGTGCGCCAATTTAACCGCAGGTGCGGAAGTCGTTGAAGGGCAGTGATGTTTTAAATCGAGGTTTGAGCACTTTTGCTCACTTCTTACTCTTCTTGGGGCCGATTTTGGAGCTGGTTAGAGAGGGTATTTCCATCAACTAGTTGAGGTAAGTAATTCCTATCAAATATGAGTTAAATACATGGTTTATGTGTAGGTTATAACATGTAAATTAGTGAAAATCATGGGTTTAGAGGAAAATCTAGGTTTTTGATAAAAATGGAGTTTTACGACGAAAATGGTTATGGAACTTAATGACAATCATATATTTATGTTCCTAAGGTTATGGGTAACAACTTTCTTCGAAAATTTCTAGAATCCGGGTACGTGGGCCCGGGGTGAATTTTAGGAATCTTGCATTTAGGGTTGGAAAATTTCTTAAATAGTAAGGATATGAACTTTTAAGCTTATATTGATTAGTTTCTACACTATTTGGATAGTTTTGGATTGTTCGGCACCAAATTGAGGGTTTGGGCATAAGCTTGGACCGAAAAGTAAGCCTTAAAGCGAGGTAAGTCTCCTTTCTAACCTTGTAAGAGGAAAATTTCCCCATAGGTGAACTTAATTAATGTATGATTATTTGTGGGGGCTACGTACGCACGAAGTGACGAGAGTCCGTACGTAGCTACTATTCTTGTTATGTCTGGGTAGTTCTGGCTTACACCATGCTTTATGGGTACCGTTATCTGAACATAATTATTTGTTTGCATTGAATGGAACTAAGTTGAGGATTTCAAGATTTCAAAGGTTTCAAATAAATTAATATTTTGAAAAGAATTGAGAAAAATTACGTTATGTTTATATTTAACCGCATCGCAAGTATATTGTTGATGAGTTTATTTATATTTGAACGCGTCTTACGTGTGATTCACGAGCAGGGTAATAGATGCATCTATGGTTCGATCCGTTCGACCCTTGGCAGTGCACAATTTACATTTTCATATTGGATCGGGCCGAACGTCCTCGGTGGAATTTATGTGTGATAATAGAAGTGGAAGACCTTTTTATAATTGGTACAAATTTACGGTTATAGAGATCATTTGTTTAAAATGAAGTATTTTGGTTTCTCAGATATGATGGAAGAACTGTACAATTATTTCTTCTTCTGAGTTTATTATTAGTTCTGTGTATCATGCTTATTTAGAATAACTTATTATTATATTGTTGGCCCTAGTGAGTGTCGAAGTCGACCCTTCGTCACTACTTCTTCGAGGTTAGACTGGATACTTACTGGGTACATACTTTTATGTACTCATGCTACACTTCTGTACTTGATTGTACAGGATTTGAGGCAGGTGCATCTGGCCACCAGTCCGTCGCGTAGACTGATTTCCCAGCTCAAGACTTCCCGGTGAGCTGTCCTTTTGAGCCGTTCTGCAACAGCTGGAGTCTCTCTTATGTTCTTTTATTTTCTGTCTATTTTTTTTCAGACAGTAGGCTAGCATTATTTTGTATATTCTACTAGATAGTCCATATACGTATGACACCAGGTCTTTCCACATACACTAGTAGACTTATAGTTTTGGTTTGCTCATATGATTACGATTAGTACTAATTGCTTCCATTTATTTATGTTAAAATTGCAAACTCCTAAATCATTTTTTTAAATAAGGAAAAAGCTATCGTTTACAAATTTATCTAAGCGGGAAGTCACTAGTTGATCAGTGTTGGCTTACCTAACAACGGTGTTAGGGCCATCACGGCCTATAATGGAATTGGGTCGTGACATCCTGTGTCTATACACTGTGATTGCCAAGCGGCAATAGCTTTAGAAAAGAATAAATCTTATAATTGTAAAACTAGACACATGAAATTGAGACATGATGTCATAAAATAGTTGTTGAGAGATGGAATAATTTTCATTGACAATGTGTAGTCAGAGATAAATTTAGCCGATCATCTGGCTAAACCTGTGAGAAGAAAATTAATTCTTCAAACCTCAAAAAATATGGGGTTAAGGCCGACATGTTGTCAATAGAGATGGTACCTCAACCTATGTGATTGGAGATCCTATGAAGTAGGTTCATATGGGTAATAACAAGTCGATATTGGCACTGAAACACTAAAAGAGAGTGCTTGACTGCTACTAATTGAGATGTTGAGTTATAACTCTTAATGAAATTCATAGTCCTTATGGATGGTGCATTCAAAAGATGTATATACTTGATGAATTCACTTATATGAGAGTGGAGTAAGCCGCTCCTATGAGATTTTGGCCTAGTCTCTAGAGCTCTCATGAATAATCAGGCACGCGCATGGCCTATTGGGCGCAAAACCGTGTTGAACAGCAAAATTACCGGGGGTCAAAATGTGATTGATAAAATCTCTGACTTAAAATAAGAATTATTGGTTCATAGAAATATTACATTTCACTAGTAATTCTGTGAGTTAAATTTTATTGGTTTAAATTTAGTTCATAGTCCAGAAGACACCAAACCTATTATATTTGGACCTTGCAAATCCAGCAAGTTGTTAATTCTTCTATTCCTTTATCCTTTTTCTATAAATTTTTGAAAATATGTGGGGATTGTGGTAGTATTTTCAAAACTTTAAAAGCCATGTATTTTTTTTAAATTTTACAAGTGTCCTATCTATTTTTAAGTGGCTTCTTGCATGAAGCTTTGTGGCCAGATACTCTTAGATAATTGGTACATGACAAGAGTTTTTACATGTGGCAATATTTCAAAGTTATTGTGGACAAATGGCTTATTTTGTCCAAGTGTCCTTCCAAGAGAAAAAGTGGCATCTTGCATGTTTGTTCATGGACAAGTGTTAAACCACTTGTCAAGATTACCATTATCTTTCTTGCTTATATATTTTCACAATCTGCCCCATCCGAATGGATAATAAAAAAAAGGAAATTAGCTCCTCCTTTGTGGTTCAATCATTACCTAGCTATGTAACTATTATCATATCAATTATTAAGCTTTCTTCTATAATCTCCTTTCGACAAATTTTCATTTACAAGTTATTTCTCTTATAGTTTTTCAACTGGCTGGATTTATTATTAATATTTTGTTGATTCCTGTATCCTCTAAATAAATAGAGATGGGCTTGTTTAATCCTGGGAAAATATTTCACATTGCTGAAATAGTTTCTTAGGACAGTGCCCAGCACGACTCAAGCCAATTCGTGTATCTGCTTACAAATAATATTATTGCAGTATTATTATCGTTATTTTCTGGTGACATTTTCCTACAATCTAAGAAACTATGGCAAGTAATACTACTACGGAAATTTTTGATGGTGCTACCAATTTTGGTATTGTCTCCGCTGCTACTGTTCCAGTTGTCCTGCCAGATATCCACGGTATCGCAAATACATTATTGCATCTACAACTTGAGCAGACACTTATATCAAAATACAGGTATGTAAATAAATAGACATGGTTATATATCCAATGCTAATATTAAAACCTTCAAGAAAAATGCACCTCAATGCAAGAGAAGAGTTGAGATAAATAAAAATCTCGCTAAGTCAAAATTAATTTGACTAAAGCGGATAATATAATTATTGCGATCATTTTCCAAATAAATAATGTGGCCAATGTGAGAAATTGGGTGATAGACTCTGGTGCTACTAGGCACATTTGAGAAGACAAAAATAAATTTTTGTCTTACACCCAAGTATAGGAAGGAGAAGAAACTATTTATCTTAGAGACTCAAGAACAACTAGCGTTCTTGGGAAAGAAAAAATTCTTCTCAAACTCACATCTGGTAAAACGCTAGCATTGAGTGATGTATTGCATGTTCCTAATATACAAACCAATTTGTTTTCTGCGGGATTATTAGAAAAAGTTGGAGTGAAGGTTTCTTTCGAGAATGATGAGGTCGTATTGACCAAAAATAATATTTTTGTGTGCAATGGATATTGTAACTATGGTTTATTTGTGCTTAATATTTTTGATACTAGATATAAAAATACATCTTCTTCTGCTTATATGGTTGAGTCAATTTCTTTGTGGCATGCTAGACTAGAACATGTTAATGTCACGTATATAAAGAAAATGAAGTCACTTGGATTAATATCTGGTTTAGACTCGAATAATATTGACAAGTGTGAAATATGTGTTGAAGCTAAAAGTACTAGAAAGACTTATTTTTCTGTAAATAGAGAAACTTAATTGTTATCCTTGATTCACACTGATTTAGGCGATTTAAAGCATGTTATGACTAGAGGTGGTAAAATATATTATGTGACTTTTATTGAGGATTTTTCTAGATATACTAAGTTGTATTTGCTTAAAAATAAAGATGATGCTTTTAATGCTTTTATTTCTTATAAAACTGAGGTTGAAAATCAACTTTGTAGAAAAATTAAGAGAATTAGATCTAATAGAGGTAGAGAATATTTATCTTTAAATGATTTTTGTGAAAAAAAATAAAATAATTCATGAAGTAACTCCGCCTTATTCACCTGAGTCAAATGAGGTAGCTGAAAGGAAAAAATAGAACATTGAAAGAGATGATAAACTCTATGTTAAGTTAGTTCTAATGCTCCTGATAATTTGTGAGGTGAAACTATTTTATCTGCATGTCACTTACAAAATAGAATACGACATAGAAGAACTGGCAAAACTCCATATGAATTGTGGAGGGGATATAAACCTAATTTGAAATATTTAAAAGTGTGGGGTGCCTTGCTAAAGTTCTTTTGCCGAAACCTAAAAAGAGAAAAAATAGGTTCTAAAACTGTTGATTGCATGCTTATTGGATATGCTAAATATAGTGCTGCATATAGATTTCTTGTTTTAAAAAGTGATGTGCTTAATTGCAATACTATAATTGAGACAAAGAATGCTGACTTCTTTGAATATATTTATCCATTGAGATAACATTTCTCATACACATGTTGAAACAAATAGTGAAATTACCTCTAATGAGGAACTGAAAAGGAGCAAAAAGCCTAGGAAAGAATATTTTTCTTATGAAAATAATTTTCAAACTTTTCTTGTCGATAATGAACCATCAAATTATTTTGAAGTTATATCTTCTTCAGATGCTAAATATTGGAAAGAGGCAATAAAAGTTGAAATCGATTCTATTTTGAAAAATAACTCATGGATTTTAACTAATTTACCTCCTGGTGTAAAGCCTATTGGTTGTAAATGTATTTTCAAAATAGAAATTTAATCCTGATAGATTTTTAGATAAATATAAAGCTTGGTTTGTAGCAAAAGGATTCTCTCAAAAATAAAATATATATTATTTTGATACATTTGCACTAGTGACTAGAATTTCTTTTATTCGAGTTTTAATTGCATTAGTTTAAATCCGCAAGTTTTTTATCCACCAAATGGATGTCAAAACAACTTTTTTAAATGGTGATTTAGAAGAAGAAATTTATATGGTTCAACCTGAAAGTTGTATCATTCCTGGACAAGAAAATAAAATTTATAAATTAATTAAATATCTTTATGGCCTTAAACAAGCTCCTAAGCAGTGGTATGAGAAATTTGAACAAGTCTTACTGAGAGACGATTTTTCCTCAATTTAGATGGATAAATGTATTGATACTAAAGTGGTAGACAATGATTATGTGATAATATATCTTTATGTTGATGACATGCTTATATTTGGTACAAGTTTAAATATTGTATAAAGTACTAAATTATTTTTATCTGCTAATTTTGATATGAAAGATTTGGGTGAAGTAAATAGAATATTGGGAATTAAAGTTATAAGGAGTGAAGATAGAATAATGTTGTCACAAGAATATTATATTGAGAGACTTCTTAAAAAGTTTGAATATTTTAATGTCACATATGTGAGCACTCCTTTTGATGCTAGCTCTCAGTTCAAAAAGAATAATGGTGACCCAGTTGTTCAGTCTAAATATGCGCAGATTATTGGGAGTCTGATGCATTTAATAAATTTTACAAGGTCTGATATAGCCTATGTTGGGTGTAGACTGAATAGATATACTCATAATCCCAACAGAGAGCATTGGTCTGCATTGGGTAGACTAATAAAATATTTGAGAGGAACCATGAATTATGGTATCCTATATAGTGAATTTCCTTTTAGTTTAGAAGGGTACAGTGATGCAAACTGGATCTCTGATTCAGATGAAACAAAATTCACTAGTGGTTATGTATTCACCCTTGGTGGTGGTACAATATCGTGGAAAATAACTAAACAGAGGATCATTGCTAGATCGACTATGAAATTAGAGTTTGTAGCTCTGGAGTTAGCTGGTTCTGAGGCTGAGTGGCTAAGAAACTTCTTAGATAATATCCCTTTAATAAGGACTTATTGCCTCATGTGTCTATACAATATGACTATAGCAAAAAATAAATCTTATAATTGTAAAAGTAGACACATAAAATTGAGACATGCTGTCATAAAAAAGTTGTTGAGAGATGGAATAATTTATATTGACTATGTGTAGTCAAAGATAAATTTAGCCGATCCTCTGACTAAACCTGTGGGAAGAAAATTAATTCTTCAAACATCAAAAGAGATGGGGTTAAGGCCGACATGTTGTCAATAGAGATGGTAACTCAACCTATGTGATTGGAGATCCTATGAAGTAGGTTTATATGGGTAATAACAAGTCGATATTGACACTAAATGTCACGATCCAAAATCTAACCATGGTCGTGATGGCACCTATCGTGTTACAAGGCAAGCCTACTTTCCAAAATATTTTTACTAAACCGATTATAAGAAATTAATAAAACATTTCAATATTTAAATTTTTCATAAACTAAATCAACTCTAAATATAATTATAGAAAATAAGGAAACGAGCCCCAAACATCGGAGTGTCACTAAGTCATGAGCGTCTAAATCTATGAACTAAGAAATAAAACTGTCTAACTGTCAATGTAGTCCAAAAGAAGAAATGATAAAAGGAGTAACAAGGTCCTGCGGACGCTAGCAGCTACCTTGCAGTCTCCAACAATAGCCGGCATGAACTCAACGATCGCCACACTCTAACTCACCTGAATCTGCACATAAAGTGCAGGGTGTAGCATGAGTACAACCACCTCAGCAAGCAACAGAAATAACTAAGGAACTGAGCAATAGCGATGAGCTAAGTAAAATAGTCCAATTATTTATTTTTACAATTTAAAAATAAGTAGAAATAAATAGGTAAATTCCATAACTCTGTAAATTCCACAAAGAAGTTTAACAGATAAATGCAGCAACAATACAAATAAATACAACCTCACAGCAGTGTCACTCCATCACTCATCACTCGCACTCAGCACTCAATACTCAAAACACCAACACTCTGCGCTCACTGGGGGTGTGTACAGACTCCGGAGGGGCTCCCAAAGCCCAAGCACTAAGCACGGACAACTCACGTGCCATCATATCAATACCTGGATCCGCACGGTCAACTCACGTGCTATGCGGACAACTCATGCACTATGGTATCAATACCTGGACCCGCACGATCAACTCACGTGCTACGCGGACAACTCACGCGCTATGGTATTAATATCCTCACAACCAGGCCCTCGGACTCACTCAATCAATATCAATACCTGGATCCGCACGGTCAACTCACGTGCTACGCAGATAACTCAAGCGCTATGGTATAAATACCTGGACCCGCATGGTCAACTCACGTGCTACGCAGACAACACACGTGCTATGGTATTAATATCCTCACAACCAGGCCCTCGGCCTCACTCAATCATGTACCTCACTAGCCTCATTATCACCAACAAATAAGGGAACACAGCCCATATCAAGTATCAACGCATATTAGCAAATAATAGAGACTGAGGTAAACATGTACAATCATTTCTAGGATTGAGTACAAATAATGTGAGCATGAATAAAGCCTAAGCATGATCTGTAACATGAAGACAAACAAGTTCAACAACAATAAACACATAACCACAGATAATAGCCATTAGGCCTCACAGCCTTACGGGATGGACCAAGTCTTAATCCCTCGTGGTGCACACTCACACGCTCGTCACCTAGCGTGGGTATCACTTCCAAACAATCACGTGATATCAAATCTCCCGGTTTATACCCTCAAAGCCAGAGTTAAAACTGTTACTTACCTCAACAAGATGAACCCAACATTGAGCAAGCTAATCAATACTCAGGAAATTTCCACTCCGTGCGTATCCACCTCTGAATGCCCTCTTGTCTCCTCAATTAAATGCCAACGATCCGAAACTGAAATTCACCCATTAATGATAATACAACGATCTACTATACTAAGCAACTTTAATCTACAATATCAACATCCATTGAGACCAACATTAGTAACCCATTCCATAGTTTCATTGTATTCATAAATTTCATCGCCAAGATTACCATTCACCTTCTCTCTTATTTTCTCAAAAGTACTATTCATGCCATGAACTAGAGTTTTATAATCCAATCTTTCAACCATTAAAACTTTTAACAAATGCTTCAAATACTTCTAACTACTCATAATAAACGAGTTTGAAGCATTGGAATTACCTCTAGTAGATCAATCTTGAAAAATCACAACTTTGGTGATTTTTGTGTTCTTGAGGATTTGATGATGAAATCTTATATTTGGATGTAAGAATGTTGTTAGAAATCATGTATATTGAGTAATAATCAACCCAAAATATCATTAACATCTTACTTTGGTTGATTGGACTTGATTTGAGCTCAAAATTGCCCCTTCACTTCAAGAACCCTAACCCCCAAATACACAAAATACCCTCTTTACCCGACCTTGTATTTATAGGCCCAGATTTTTGGGTTTCGGATGCAGCCCTGGATGCTTCGCATCCCCACTTCACTCCTCTTTGAAGGTCGGATGCGGACCTGGACGCTATAGCAGCACTTCACTGCCAGCCTCTCTTTCGGACGCGGCCTCGGATGCTTTGCATCCGCAGGCTCCTCCGCCAGCCTTTGGTAATTTGGTCATAACTTCTTGTAGGAATGTTCAAATGACAAAAAGTTTGAAGCATGAGAAACTATACTTAAATACCTTTAATTCGATAGGTCATCCACCACATAACTCCTTATATATATGTATATATGCTCGTCCAAATTTCGGTCTTGTGCGTACTCATTTGCAACTTTAGTCTATCATGAAATTCTCAACTTGACTTGCACTGAGGGCTCTCCCTAGACCCCACATCACTTATAATATGACTCGTACACTTATTATCATATCTAATTGATGTCCATTCCATTAATAGACCTCGTCTTCACATAAAATAATATAATTAGTGCATATCGACTTTCTTTATAGCGCTTAAGTACTTCAAAATTTTCCGGAGTGTTACATTAAAATACTAAAGAGAGTGCTTGACGGCTACTAATTGAGATGTTGAGTTATAACTCTTAATGAAATTCATAGTCCTTATGGATGGTGCATTCAAAAGATGTATATACTTGATGAATTCACTTATATGAGAGTGGAGTAAGCCGCTCCTATGAGATTTTGGCCTAGTCTCTAGAGCTCTCATGAATAATCAGGCAAGCGCATGGCCTACTGGGCGCAAAACCGCGTTGAACAGCAAAATTACCGGGGGTCAAAATGTGATTGATAAAATCTCTGACTTACAATAAGAATTATTGGTTCATAGAAATATTACATTTCACCAGTAATTCTGTGAGTTAAATTTTATTGGTCTAAGTTTAGTTCATAGTCCAGAAGACACCAAACCTATTATATTTGGACCTTGCAAATCCAGCAAGTTGTTAATTCTTCCATTCCTTTATCCTTTTTCTATAAATTTTTGAAAATATGTGGGGATTGTGGTAGTATTTTCAAAACTTTAAAAGCCATGTATTTTTTTTTAAATTTTACAAGTGTCCTATCTATTTCTAAGTGACTTCTTGCATGAAGCTTTGTGGCTAGATACTCTTAGATAATTGGTATATGACAAGAGTTTTTACATGTGGCAATATTTCAAAGTTATTGTGGACAAATTGCTTATTTTGTCCAAGTGTCCTTCCAAGAGAAAAAGTGGCATCTTGCATGTTTATTCATGGACAAGTGTTAAACCACTTATCAAGATTACCATTATTATTCTTGATAATATATTGCCATAATCTTCCCCTTCCGAATGGATAATAAAAAAAAGAAATTAGCTCCTCCTTTGTGGTTCAATCATTACCTAGCTATGTAACTATTATCATATCAATTATTAAGCTTTCTTCTATAATCCCCTTTCGTCCAAACTTTCATTTACAAGTTATTTCTCTTATAGTTTTTCAACTGGCAGGATTTATTATTAATATTTTGTTGATTCTTGTATTCTTTAAATAAATAGAGATGGGCTTGTTTAATCCTGGAAAAATATTTTACATTGCTGAAATAGTTTTTTAGGACAGTGCCCAGCACGACTCAAGCCAATTCGTGTATCTGCTTACAAATAATATTATTGCAGTATTATTATCGTTATTTTTTGGTATTATTTTTCTACAATCTAAGAAACTATGGAAATTAATACTACTACGAAAATTTTTGATGGTGCTACCAATTTTGGTATTGTCTCCGTTGCTACTGTGCCAGCTGTCCTGGCAGATATCCACGGTATTACAAATATATTATTGCATCCACAACTTGAGCAGTCACTGATATCAAAATACAGGTATGTAAATAAATAGACATGGTTATATATCCAATGCTAATATTAAAACCTTCAAGAAAAATGCACCTCAATGCAAGAGAAGAGTTGAGATAAATGACAATCTCGCTAAGTCAAAATTAATTTGACTAAAGCGGATAATATAATTATTGCGATCATTTCCCAAATAAATAATGTGGCCAATGTGAGAAATTGGGTGATAGACTCTGGTGCTACTAGGCACATCTGAGAAGACAAAAATAAATTTTTGTCTTACACCCAAGTATAGGAAGGAGAAGAAACTATTTATCTTGGAGACTCAAGAACAACTCGGAAGGAGAAGAAACTATTTATCTTGGAGACTCAAGAGCAACTCGCGTTCTTGGGAAAGAAAAAATTCTTCTCAAACTCACATTTGGTAAAACTCTAGCATTGAGTGATGTATTGCATGTTCCTAATATACAAACCAATTTGATTTCTGCGGGATTATTAGAAAAAGTTAGAGTGAAGGTTTCTTTCGAGAATGATGAGGTCGTATTGACCAAAAATAATATTTTTGTGTGCAATGGATATTGAAACCATGGTTTATTTGTGCTTAATATTTTTGATACTAGATATAAAAATACATCTTCTTTTGCTTATATGATTGAGTTAATTTCTTTGTGGCATGCTAAACTAGGACATGTAAATATCGCGTATATAAAGAAAATGAAGTCACTAGGATTAATATCTGGTTTAGACTCAAATAATATTGACAAGTGTGAAATATGTGTTGAAACTAAAAGTACTAGAAAGACTTGTTTTTCTGTAAATAGAGAAACTTAATTGTTATCCTTGATTCACGCTGATTTAGGCGATTTAAAGTATGCTATGACTAGAGGTGGTAAAATATATTATGTGACTTTTATTGATGATTTTTCTAGATATACTAAGTTGTATTTGCTTAGAAATAAAGATGATGCTTTTAATGCTTTTATTTCTTATAAAACTGAGGTTGAAAATCAACTTAGTAGTAAAAGCAAGAGAATTAGATCTGATAGAGGTGGAGAATATTTATCTTTAAATGATATTTGTAAAAAAAATAGAATAATTCATGAAGTAACTCCGCCTTATTCACCTGAGTCAAATGGGGTAGCTGAAAGAAAAAAATAGAACCTTGAAAGAGATGATAAACTCTATGTTAGTTAGTTCTAATGCTTCTGATAATTTGTGGGGTGAAACTATTTTATCTGCATGTCACTTACAAAATAGAATACTACATAGAAGAACTGGCAAAACTCCATATGAATTGTGGAGAGGTTATAAACCTAACTTGAAATATTTAACAGTGTGGGGGGCCTTGCTAAAGTTCTTTTGCCTAAACCTAAAAAGAGAAAAAATAAGTTCTAAAACTGTTGATTGCATGCTTATTGGATATGCTAAACATAGTGCTGCATATAGATTTCTTATTTTAAAAACTGATGTGCTTAATTGCAATACTATAATTGAGACAAAGAATGCTGACTTCTTTGAATATATTTATCCATTGAGATAAAATTTCTCATACACATGTTGAAACAAATAGTGAAATTACCTCTAATGAGGAACTGAAAAGGAGCAAAAAGCCTAGGAAAGAATATTTTTCTTATGGAAATGATTTTCAAACTTTTCTTGTCGATAATGAACTATCAAATTATTTTGAAGTTATATCTTCTTCAGATGCTAAATATTGGAAAGAGGCAATAAAAATTAAAATCAATTCTATTTTGAAAAATAACTCATGGATTTTAACTAATTTACCTCCTAGTGCAAAGCCTATTGATTGTAAATGTATTTTCAAAAAGAAATTTAATCCTGATAGATCTTTAGATAAATATAAAGCTTGATTAGTAGCAAAAGAATCCTCTCAAAAATAAAATATATATTATTTTGATACATTTACACCAGTGACTAGAATTTCTTCTATTCGAGTTTTAATTGCCCTAGCTTCAATCCGCAAGCTTTTTATCCACCAAATGGATGTCAAAATAATTTTTTTAAATGGTGATTTAGAAGAAGAAATTTATATAGTTCAACCTGAAAGCTGTGTCATTCCAGGACAAGAAAATAAAATTTATAAATTAATTAAATATTTTTATGGCCTTAAACAAGCTCCTAAGCAGTGGTATGAGAAATTTGAACAAGTCTTACTGAGTGACGATTTTACCTCAATTTAGGTGGATAAATGTGTTTATACTAAAGTGGTAGACCATGATTATGTGATAATATGTCTTTATGTTGATGACATGCTTATATTTGGTAAAAGTTTAAATATTGTACAAAGTACTAAATTATTTTTATCTGCTAATTTTGATATGAAGGATTTGGGTGAAGTAAATAGAATATTTGGAATTAAAGTTATAAGAAGTGAAGATAGAATAATATTGTCACAAGAATATTTTATTGAGAGACTTCTTAAGAAGTTTGAATATTTTAATGTCACATATATGAGCACTCCTTTTGATGCTAGCTCTCAGTTGAAAAAGAACAATGATGACCCAGTTGCTCAGTCTAAATATGCGCAGATTATTGGGAGTATGATGCATTTAATAAATTTTACAAGGTCTGATATAGCCTATGTTGTGTGTAGACTGAGTAGATATACTCATAATACCAACAGAGAGCATTGGTCTGCATTGGGTAGACTAATAAAATATTTGAGAGGAGCTATGAATTATGGTATCCTATATAGTGGATTTTCTTCTAGTTTAGAAGGGTACAGTGATGCAAACTGGATCTCTGATTCAGATGAAATAAAATTCACTAGTGGTTATGTATTCACCCTTGTTGGTGGTGCAATATCGTAGAAAACAGCTAAACAGACGATCATTGCTAGATCGACTATGAAATTAGAGTTTGTAGCTCTGGAGTTAGCTGGTTTTGAGGCTGAGTGGCTAAGAAACTTCTTAGATAATATCCCTTTATAATGACTTATTGCCTCCTGTGTCTATACAATGTGACTATAGCAAAGAATAAATCTTATAATTGTAAAAGTAGACACATGAAATTGAGACATGCTGTCATAAAAATGTTGTTGAGAGATGGAATAATTTTCATTGACTATGTGTAGTCAGAGATAAATTTGGCCGATCCTCTGACTAAACCTGTGGGAAGAAAATTAATTCTTCAAACCTCAAAAGAGATGGGGTTAAGGCCGACATGTTGTCAGTAGAGATGGTAACTCAACCTATGTGATTGGAGATCCTATGAAGTAGGTTCATATGGGTAATAACAAGTCGATATTGGCACTAAAGCACTAAAAGAGAGTGCTTGACTCCTACTAATTGAGAGGTTGAGTTATAACTCTTAATGAAATTCATAGTCCTTATGGATGGTGTATTTAAAGGATGTATATACTTGATGAATTCACCTATATGAGAGTGGAGTGGGCCGCTCATATGAGATTTTGGCCTAGTCTCTAGAGCTCTCATGAATAACCAAGCACGCGCATGGCCTATTGGGCGTAAAACCGCGTTGAACAGCAAAATTACTGGGGGTCAAAATGTGATTGATAAAATCTCTGACTTACAATAAGAATTATTGGTTCATAGAAATATTCTATTTCACCAGTAATTCTGTGAGTTAAATTTTATTGGTCTAAGTTTAGTTCATAGTCCAGAAGACACCAAACCTATTATATTTGGACCATGCAAATCTAGCAAGTTGTTAATTCTTCCATTCCTTTATCCTTTTTCTATAAATTTTTGAAAATATGTGCGGGTTGTGGTAGTATTTTCAAAACTTTAAAAGCCATGTATTATTTTTAAATTTTACAAGTGTCCTATCTATTTTCAAGTGACTTCTTGCATGAAACTTTGTGGCCAGATACTCTTAGATAATTGGTACATGACAAGAGATTTTACATGTGGCAATATTTCAAAGTTATTGTGGACAAATGGCTTGTTTTGTCCAAGTGTCCTTCCAAGAGAAAAAGTGGCATCTTGCATGTTTGTTCATGGACAAGTGTTAAACCACTTGTCAAGATTATCATTATCATTCTTGCTTATATATTGCCACAGTCTGCCCCATCCGAATGGATAATAAAAAAAAGGAAATTAGCTCCTCCTTTGTGGTTCAATCATTACCTAGCTATGTAACTATTATCATATCAATTATTAAGCTTTCTTCTATAATCCCCTTTCGTCCAAATTTTCATTTACAAGTTATTTCTCTTATAGTTTTTCAACTGGCTGGATTTATTATTAATATTTTATTGATTCCTGTATCTTTTAAATAAATAGATATGGGCTTGTTTAATCCTGGAAAATTTTTCACATTGCTGAAATAGTTTCTTAGGACAGTGCCCAGCACGACTCAAACCAATTCGTGTATCTACTTCACAATGTCATGAAAATAGCCCAAAAATGATGATATGATGTATCAATAAATAACAACAGAGACTGAGATATGATATGCAATGAAATGAATATGACTGAGTATGAATTTTCAATTTAAAATAAATAATTCACAGCAATATGACCTCTGTGGGTCCCAATAATACTAGCATATAGCCTCAACATTATTTTTAATATGATTCTTAGCTCAATTTTTGTGATGACCCAAAAGGTCATCTTATGTTTTAGAACTCGAATCTGCGCTCTTAAGCCTTAAAAATCTCATTTTTACCCTCCTCAATTTACGTGCGCAATCCGGGCAGCTTTTCGAAAAGCTTTTATGTTGAAAATTGATGAAAATAAGAATTTATGCCTTAAAAGTTGATTTTAGTTGAATTCGGTAAATATTTTTAGTAAACGGGTCCGGATCCATATTTTAACTGTCCCGGTGGGTCCGTATCGAATTATGGGACCTGGGCGTATGCCCGGAATCGAATTCGGAGGTCCCTAACTCAAGTTATGAATTTTTTATGAAACTTTAAAAGTTTGGAAATTATTTATTTTTAAGAATTGATTTATATTTGGCATTATTAGTATTGGGTCTGTATTTTGGTTCTGGAGCCTGGTACATATTCATTATGATATTTAAGACTTGTCTGTGAAATTTGATGAGAAACGGAGTTGATTTGACGTGAGTCGGACGTCCAGTTGAGAAGATATAAATTTTAAAGTGTTTTGATTTGGTGCTACATTCGTAGTTCTAGGTGTTATTTTGGCGATTTGATCGCGCGAGCAAGTTCGTATGATATTTTTAGACTTGTGTGCATATTTGATTTGGAGTCCTGAGGGTTCGGGTGAGTTTCGGATAGGCCGCGGGATGTTTTGGAACTTAGAAATTTGCTGGTGTAACTGGTGTCTGTAGCAGACCTCTGATCTTACAATTGCGAGATCAGGATTCGCAAATGCGAACCAAGCAGGTATGGCAATTGTGAGGTTTTTATCGCAATTGCGAAGAAAGCCTAGGCCAGCAGTTCTCGCAATTGCGAGTTTATTTCGCAATTGCGAGTTTATCTTCGCAATTGCGAAGGGGGTCTGGGGAAGGGCATGTTCGCAAATGCGAACTTCTACCCGCAATTGCGATGGGCCAATTGTCGCAAATGCGACATACTCTTCGCATTTGTGAAGGCAGCGGAAATATGAAGGTTCTCGCATTGCGATGACTCCTTCGCATTTGCGAGCTTCGCAATTGCGAAGCTCAGGTCGCAAATGCGACATCCGCAGCTGATAACTTTAGACTTAGACGGGATGTTTCATTCATTCTTCAATTTTTCAAAAGCTAAACCTCAAGAGGCGATTTTTCAAAGACCAAATCTTCCCCAAATCATAGGTAAGTGATTCCTAACTCTTTTCTTTCAATCTTTTATATCTTATAACAAGATTTCAACCTAGAATCTAGAATATTTATGGTGAAATTAGGATTTTTGGGTAGAACTTAGGAATTTTGAAATTTGGGGATTTAGACCTCGAATTGAGGTCGGATTCCAAAAATAATTATATATTCGGGCTCGGAGATAAATGGGTAAATAGATTTTGGTCCGAACCTTGGATTTTGACCAAGCGGGCCCAGGGTCGATTTTTCGGCTTTTTGGAAAAAAAATTGGGAAATTTAACTTATGCAATATAATTGATTCCTTTAGCAATATTTGATATTATTGAGTCATTTTTGAATAGATACGAGTGATTTGGAGGTAAATTCCAAATGAAAAGTTGTGATTGAGAATTAAGTGGCCTTCAGAGCGAGGTAAGTATCGCGTCTAACTTTGACTTGAGGGAATAGGTATTATGTGTTCATTTGCTACGTGTTTGGTTGTTAAATACGATGTATAGGTGAGGTGACGAGCATCTATGCACCGTTGTCGAGTCATAGCATGCGAGTGAAATTCTATTCTTGTCTATTTTGTAGCATTAAATTTTACTATCCATGCTTAGCGGGTGATTTGAAATATTGGGTGACTCACATCTGGTTTCACTGAGATTTGGTATCTTTCGAATATTGATTCAAGGTTGAGATTACATTGTGCTATTGATTATGGATAAAATACTGGTTTCTTTGTGATACTCTTATCTATCCATTGTTATTGATTCTGTGATTGGTGAGGAGGAGTGTAAAGCACGAACGGTAATGTCGTGCATGATTATTTATATTGTAAGGAAGAGTGTAAAGCACGAAGGGTAATGTCGTGCATATTATGAGAGGTTTAAAGCACGACGGGTGATGCCGTGTATATTATGAAAGGTTTAATGCACGAAGGGTGATGCCATGCCGTTCTATTTATTTATTTGGTGAGGTTGAGAATAAATGCACGAAGGGTGATGTCGTGTCGTTCTATTTATTTATTTGGTGAGGTTGAGAGTAAAATCATGAAGGGTGATGCCATGCCGTTCTATTTATTTATTTGGTGAGGTTGAGAGTAAAAGCACGAAGGGTGATGCCGTGCAGTTTTCCTTTGCTATTTTAATTGCTCAATTCGTTTAAGGATTTTCTGTTTAATTCTATCTTTTTATTATTCTAACTCTTTATGTCTTAGTCTCGTCACTACTTCGCCGAGGTTAGGCTCGACACTTACCAGTACATGGGGTCGGTTGTACTGATACTGCACTCTGCACTTTTTGTGCAGATTTTGATACCGGCTCGGGTTAATCGAGATTTTGCTATTGGTCCGATGTCCGGAGACTCAAGGTAAATTTGTCGGCGTTCACAGACCTTGAAGTCCCCGTCTATCTTTTCTGTTCTACTGTTTCTTTCATTCAGACAGTTGTATTTCTTTCAGACTATTACTTGTAGTAAATTCTAGAATGCTCGTGAATTGTGACTCCAGATCCGGGTGGTAGTAATTAATACAGTTTATGATATTCCGCACATGCTATATTTCATCTTAGTTAATTATTGTTAATTTCTGAATGGAAATAAGGAATTGGTTAATAATTCTCTAACGTTGGCTTGCCTAGCAAGTGAAATGTTAGGTGCCATCACGGTCCCGTCGGTGAGAAATTTTGGGTCGTGACAGTTTCAGATACCATATTTTACTTCCCATTTTGATTATATAAATTGGCATAATTTCACAGAAAAACTAAGGTAAATTGGCGTAATTTTACCTTTTTTCCCTCTCCTTTGGTGATTTATAGTCTTTCAGAAAGTTATTATCTTTGCTTATGATGTGTTTCCATTAACCAACACGTAATTCTCCAAATTTCATGTAAGGACCTTTTACGGTTAAAAGAATGATAATTTCGTAAAGAGATTTGCAGATTGCTTTGATTTTAATCATTATTCAAAAGTAATTGCAGTGGTGCCTATTGGCTATTGCATTTGCAATTTGATTTGTTTCCATAGGCTGAAAGAAGATTGATTGTGTTTTTCTTTTTGTGCCTGCTCTGGGAGGTCGAGAGGTGCTTCAATATTATGTTATATCATAGTCATCAAACACGACGAGACTAACATCATTAAATATTAGTATGACCAACTGAGATTTCCAATTAGATATGGACAATTTGGAAGAAAGTGTGACTGTTGTGGTGCTCAGCCAGAAGAGAACTTCCCAGCTCTATGGGAATTGAATTCAGACCAGCACTATACTTTTGGGAGGCGTGGTCAAGTCTAGCTGCAGAAAATTCTAGGTATGCATGATCTTTTATGAGTGCAATCTCTATTGCCTCCTCTATATATGTTCTGTTTGTAGTAGAAAATTTTAATAATTAAAGTTTTTGTTATTGAAATGTTTATATTTATCGATCTTAGTAATTTCTTAGACAGACTGTTATGCTATGTTTTTTGAGGTGGACTGCATGAGTATAAAGATGAAAAGAAGAAGATGCAGACAGATTTTATTAAATGGGAGAACGTATAGGGGTCCGCTCTTAATTGAGCTGATGATGAGACCAACTTTTTTTCAGAGGTTTAAACGGAAGACTAAATTCCATTTCATTTTGAAATGAACTGCGTGACTCTTGCTAACTGCATCATTTTCTTTAGATAAATGATTACTAGCTCTTAGAGTGGATTTTTCCTCGGCTCTATTTATTATCGTTATTGTTGTCTACTTGTCTTAGTCAACAAGATGGAGAATTTTCTGGAAAAAAATTTACAAACTGGGCCAGTGAACTGACTCGACCCCCAATTAACACAAGTGAACAAATAGAGTATAGTAGGACGCTTGAGAAAATCACTTTCGTGCTGCGACGTGCAAACCTACAGCGTGCCTGGTGAGTCACCATTAATAATTGACTTAGAAAGGAGAACGTCGTGGCTAGAAAAAGCACAGTGAATAATATTTGGGAAACAACATATTCTTTTTGAAGATAGAGGGACTTGAACACTACAATTTGGAAAGTCTAGATTTCAGTGTCAGACTGTGGTTGGCAAGTTGCAGGCTTCTTTACCTAGCTGATTGTATTTGTAATAGTCTTTTCTGTATCCTTCCTAATAAATTTGATGTTCTCAAAGGGACGTGATTGTAATAGTCTTGACCAACAATAACATAAATGCTTCACTTGAATGGATTATTCAAATTCGCATTATATGTTGCAGAGTTTATTGTGATGCTTGTAGATTATTTAAATTTGTATTATATGTTACAGAGTTTATTGTGGTGCTTGTAGATTATTTTTATTTCTTGTGCATTTCCTCTGTTTGAATTAGTCTGCCGACACTTCCTCAACGCCCTTTTGTTGCTCTCACTCTCAGCAAATATTAATTTTTTTTTTTTTTATTGTGTCACCAACTTCTTTTGAGTAATTCCTGTAAAAATTAAAATCGTTTTGAGAACTCTACAAGTATGTTTCTTCTTTTTTCAAATGGAGCACGCAAATTCTCCTCAACCGGCAAAGAGAAGGGCTGCAAAAAGGGATTATTTAGAGATAATCCTGGTCTTAATGATGAGGAGGAGATATTTGAGCAGGAGCGTGGATATTTCAAGAGACCAACTAATGAAGTGATCACTGGGAGAAGAATTGTTAAAGTTCATTGCCATCAAAAGGCATCAGCTACAACCGCTCCTTTATCTAACCCTTCTTCCAGGGATCCGCTTGGTTCCACCTACTGATACCATACCACTTTAGAAGCGCGGTAAAAAGACGGACAAGGTAAGACTTATATAATGACCCAATCGGTCATTTTGACTTTTAGAATTATGTTCCCTAAAATAAAACTTCTCGTATGTGCTTTTAATAATTTATGACTTGCAGGGATAGTTGGTTCGTGATTTGAAAGTGTTTGGGTTGAAATCCGAACACTTAGTTCCTTAAGTTCGCTTTAAAAGGTCAAGTTTGATTTCGGTCAACATTTGAGAAAACGACCCCGGAATAGAATTTTGACGATTCCAACAGCTCCATATGGTGATTTTAGACTTAGGAGCGTGTTCGAAATTTTATTTGGAAATCCGTAGTTAAATTAGGCTTGATTAAAATAAGAATTTAAGTTTGGAAGTTTGACCGGAGAATTGACTTTTTGATATCGGGGTCGGAATCTACTAGATACACGTTGTTTACGTACTCATGCTACACTTGTTGTACTTTTTGTGCAGGATCTGAGACAGATACTAGTGGAGGACCTATTATCGCACATCCTCGTTATCCAGGGGCGTAGTGGTGAGCTGCCTTTCTGAGCCGTCCTGCAGCTACCAGTGCCTCTTCTTGTATTTTTAATTTTGTCTATTTTCATTTTAGACAGTATTTGGAGTTTTGTATAATTTACTAGATGCCCATACACCTGTGACACCAGGTCTTGGCACACACATTGGTAGAATTTGGTGTCTTATTATTTTTCTTGGATATAAATTTTATCGATATATGTTTAATTTATTAGTTGGCTTACCTAGCTGTAGTATTGGGCGCTATCACGACCTATAGGTGAAATTGGGTCGTGACAACATGGTATCAGAGCACTAGGTTCACGTAGGTCTCACAAGTTATGAGCAGACCTAATAGAGTCTTGCGGATCAGTACGGAGACATCTGTACTTATCTTCGAGAGGCTATAGGGTGTTAGGAAATTACCTTTCTTCATATTCCATCGTGCAATTGATGTAGTTCTAAATATCCTTCTCTTATTCTCTCTCAGATGGTAAGAACACGCTTTAATGAGGTTCCAGACCAGGGAAGAGCTACTCCCCCAGTTGCTAGAGGCCGAGGCAGAGGCCGAGGGAGGGCTCCAGCCCGTGGTAGAGGGCGAGGACATCCCAGGACTGTTCCAGTTATGCCGCCAGTGGGTCCAGCAGAGAATCCCATTATTAAGGAGCAGGGTGAAGTACCTGTGGCAGAGCCAACTCCGGCGGATTTCACATCTGCACCGGGATTTCAGGATGTCATGGGTTGTATGTTGCGGTTCATGGACAATATGACTCAGGCCGGTTTATTTCCGGCAGACCCAGCCACATCTAAGACGGGCGGCAGAGCACAGACTCTAACTGCACAGGCTCATAGACAGGCAACTGCTGTATATCAGACCTAGGGTGCACTACCCGTGGGTGGAGCCCAGCCAGTGGCAGCAGCTACACCTAAGCCCAGGCTAGATGTAGCCGTTGATCCTCAGAAACTATTGGACAGATGGACTAGACTACATCCTCCTTTCTTTGGGGGTGAGCGACATGAGGATCCCCAAGATTTCATTGATCTGTGCAAGGATGGACTGTATAACATGAGGATATTGGAGTCTCATGGGGTAGACTTTGCTACTTTTCAGCTAGAGGGCAGAGCCCGTAGTTGGTGGCAGTCTTATGTTCTTGGCAGACCAGCAGATTCTTATCCCATGACTTGGGATAGGTTCACCCATATCTTTCTGGACAGGTATATTCCACCCTCTTAGAGGGAAGAGTTGCGGTTTCAATTTGAGCAGCTCCAGCAGGGTCAGATGTCAGTGACCGATTATGAGGCGAGGTTCTCTGAGTTATCTCGCCACGCACTTATGATACTCCCTACTGAGGCGGAGAGAGTACGGAGGTTTGTAGCTGGTTTACATACTGGCATTCAGGCCACTGCTCGAGAGGTTGAGATGAGTACATCTTATGAGCTAGTCGTGGAGATAGCCCTGAGGATTGAGGGTGTACGTCATCGTAGCCGAGAGCAGGTTACTAGAGATAAGCGGTTTAGGTATTCTGGAGAGTTCAGAGGTGCTCCGTCTGGGGGCAGAGGTCAGTTCGTGAGAGGGCAGTCCAGCAGGCCCCCATATCCAGCACCACCGCCTCCTCGAGGTGCTCTAGTGCGACCCTATCTTAGTGCTATACCAAAGAGTTCTTATCGCCCACCAGCTATTCAGGGTTCTTCTAGTGGGTATTCAGGTCACCAGAGCCAGACTTCTAGTCAGCAGCTTATCGCACCGAAAAGTTGTTACGATTGCGGGGATCTCGGTCACATATAGAGATTCTGCCCCAGACTGCGGGGTAGACCAGTGCAGTAGGGTCAGCAGCCTATGATTAACGTACCAGTTGCTCCACCAGTAGTCCGACCACTAAGAGGTGGAGTTCATCCAGGCGGAGGCCAGCCAGTTCGCGCTCCAGCTCGGTTCTATGCTTTTCCGGCCAGACTAGATGCAGAGGCCTCAGATACCGTGATTATAGGTATTATTTCTATTTGCGGCAAAGATACCTCAATATTATTTGATCCAGGATCTACGTATTCATATGTGTCATCTCTATTTGCTCCATTCCTGAGTGTTTTTCGTGAGTCCTTGAGTACTCTTGTTTATGTGTCCACTCCTCTGGGCGATTCTGTTATTGTGAACCGTATCTACCGGTCCTGTATTATTACATTTTGTGGTTATGAAACTAGATCAGATCTCCTATTGCTTGAGATGACCGATTTTGAAATTATTCTGGGCATGGACTGGTTATCTCCATATCATGTTATTCTAGATTGTCATGCCAAGACTGTTACCTTGGCTATTCCAGCATTGCCTAAGCTGGAGTGGAAGGGTTCGTCTGTTAGTTCATTTAATCGAGTTATTTCTTTTATAAAGGCTCAACACATGGTTGAGAAGGGTTGTTTGGCTTATCTAGCCTATGTTCGGGATACTACTGCAGAGACTCCGGCTATTGATTCAGTGCCTGCAGTTCGGGAGTTCTCCGATGTATTTCCTTCAGATCTTCCAGGTATGACACCTGATCGTGATATTGATTTCTGTATTGACTTGGCTTCAAATACCCAGCCTATATCTATCCCACTGTATCGCATGGCTCCGAAAGAATTGAAAGAATTGAAAGAACAGCTTGAGGAGTTACTAGCCAAAAGGGTTCGTCAGACCGAGTGTATCGCCTTGGGGTATACCAGTATTATTTGTGAAGAAGAAGGATGGAACAATGCAGATGTGTATTGATTACCGTCAATTGAACAAAGTCACAATTAAGAACAAGTACCCATTGCCGCGTATTGATGATCTATTTGACCAGTTGCAGGGTGCTAGGGTGTTCTCTAAGATCGATTTTGAGGTCGGGGTACCATCAGTTGAAGATTCGGGATTCGGATGTTCCGAAGACTACTTTTCGGACTAGATATGGTCATTATGAGTTTCTGGTGATGTCCTTTGGTTTAACTAATGCCCCGGCAGCGTTTATGGATCTGATAAACATGGTATTTAGGCCATATATTGATTCGTTTGTCATTGTCTTTATTGATGACATTTTGATTTACTCACGCAGTAAGGAGGAGCACGAGCAGCATATGAGAGTGGTGCTTCAGACGTTGCGGGAACAAAAGCTATATGCTAAGTTCTCCAAATATGAGTTATGGCTAGAGTCTGTAGCATTTTTGGGACATATTATATCGGGCGAAGGTATTAGAGTTGATCCCAAAAAGATTGAGGCAGTTCAGAATTGGCATCGTCCCACTTCGGCGACTGAGATCAGGAGTTTTCTCGGTTTAGCAGGTTATTATCGTCGGTTCGTGGAGGGTTTTTCATCTATTGCAGCACCTTTGACCAAATTAACCCAGAAGGGTGCTCCGTTCCGATGGTCTGATGATTGTGAGGCGAGCTTTTAGAAGCCCAAGACAGCATTGACTACAACACCAGTGTTAGTGTTTCCTTCCGGTTCGGGGATGTATACAGTATATTGTGACGCTTCACATGTTGGTTTGGGTTATGTATTAATGCAGGAAGGGCGAGTTATTGTATATGCTTCACGTCAGCTAAAGCCCTACGAGTAGAATTATTCGGTACATGATTTGGAGTTAGCTGCGATTGTTCACGCTCTTAAGATTTAGAGGCATTATCTTTATGGGGTGTCTTGTGAAGTTTACACTGACCTTCGCAGTTTGCAGCATTTGTTCAAGCAAAGGGACCTAAATTTAAGGCAGCGCAGATGGCTGGAATTACTGAAAGATTATGATATTACTATCCTATATCATCCGGGCAAAGCAAATGTGGTTGCAGACGCCTTGAGTAGAAAGGCGGAGAGTATGGGTAATTGTCTTTCATTTCAGCATAGGAGAGGCCATTAGCTTTGGATATTCAGTCCTTGGCCAACAAACTTGTACGGCTGGATATTTCAGAGCCCAGCCGAGTTCTTGCATGTGTTGTAGCTCAGTCTTCACTATTTGAGAAAATCAAGGCTTGGCAGTATGATGATCCACACTTAATGGTTCTTCGAGAAACGGTACTACGGGGTGGTGCCAAGGAAGTTACTATTAGAGCGGATGATGTTCTGCAACTCCAGGATCGTCTATGTGTTCCTAATGTGGATGGACTGAGGAAAAAGATCCTAGAGGAGGCACACAGTTCTCGGTATTCTATTCATCCAGGTGCTACGAAGATATATCGTGATTTGAGGCAACATTATTGGTGGAGGCAAATGAAAAAGGACATAGTTGAGTATGTAGCTAGGTGTCTAAATTGCCAGCAAGTTAAATATGAGCACCAGAGGCCAGTGGCCTACTTCAGCAGATGACTATACCAAAGTGGAAATGGGAACGCATCACTATGGACTTTGTAGTTGGGTTACCGTGGACCTTGTGGAAGTTTGATGCAGTTTGGGTCATTGTTGACAGGCTGACCAAGTCGGCACATTTTATTCCTGTTGTGACTACATATACTTCAGAGAGGTTGGCCCAGATTTATATTCAGGAGATAGTTCAGTTGTACGGTGTGCCAATTTCTATCATATCAGATAGAGGCCCTCAGTTTACTTCACATTTCTGGAGAGCAGTACAGAGTGAATTGGGGACCCGTGTAGAGCTCAGCACAGCCTTTCATCCGCAGACCGATGGGCAGTCATCGCGGACAATTCAGATTTTGGAGGATATGCTCAGGGCATGTGTGATTGAATTTGGAGGTCAGTGGGATCGTTTCTTGCCGTTGGCCGAGTTTGCTTATAATAACAGTTACCAATCCAGCATCGAGATGGCTCCAGTTGAGGCTTTATATGGTCGGCGATGTCGTTCGCCCATCGGTTGGTTTGAGCCCGGTGAGGCTAAGTTATATGGTACTGATTTGATGAAGGATGCCTTGGGAAAGGTAAAGTTGATTCAGGAGCGATT
This sequence comes from Nicotiana tabacum, assembly GCF_000715075.1. Classification (NCBI taxonomy): domain Eukaryota; kingdom Viridiplantae; phylum Streptophyta; class Magnoliopsida; order Solanales; family Solanaceae; genus Nicotiana; species Nicotiana tabacum. Next base: position 67,235,390 of record NC_134092.1, read on the forward strand.
TTGTACATCGCAGTCCAGAAAGAAGAGTTACGCAGATCAGAAAGCGTATGATTTATCCTTTATGATGGGTGAAAAAGTTCTCTTGAAGGTTTCGCCGATGAAGGGAATCATGAGATTCGGGAAGAAGGGCAAGTTGAGCCCAAGGTTTATAGGCCCATTTGAGGTGTTAAGATGAGTTGGGGAGGTTGCTTATGAGCTTGCATTGCCTCCCAGTCTATCGGGAGTTCATCCGGTTTTTCATGTATCTATGCTCCGAAAGTATCATGCCGATCTGTCACATGTGTTGGACTTCAGCACAGTTCAACTAGATAATAGTTTGGGCTATGAAGAAGAACCAATTTCCATTGTTGATAAACAGGTTCGCCAGTTGAGGTCCAAGAGGACTTTTGTAATAAAAGTCCAGTGGAAGGGCCAACCAGTCGAGGAAGCGACTTGGGAGGCCGAGAAAAATATACGGAGCAGATATCCACACTTATTCGGCACTCCGGGTACAATTCTAAACTCATTCGAGGACGAACATTTGTTTAAGAGGTGGAGAATATAATGACCCAACCGGTCATTTTGACTTTTAGAACCCTGTTCTCTAAAATAAAACTTTTTGTATGTGCTTTTAATGATTTATGACTTGCGGGTATGGTTGATTCGAAATTTGGAAGTGTTTGGGTTGAAATCGGAACACTTGGTTCCTTAAGTTGGCTTTAAAAGGCCAAGTTTGACTTCGGTCAACATTTTGAAAAAATGACCCCGGAATAGAATTTTGACGATTCCAACAGCTCCGTATGGTGATTTTGGACTTAGGAGCGTGTTCGAAATTTTATTTGGAAGTCCATAGTTAAATTAGGCTTGAAATGGCTAAAATAAGAATTTAAGTTTGGAAGTTTGACCGGGAAATTGATTTTTTGATATCGGGGTCGGAATCTAGGTCCAAAATTTTTTATAGCTTTGTTATATCATTTTTGACTTGTGTGCAAAATTTGAGGTCAATCAGACTTGATTTGATAGGTTTCGACATCGAATGTAGAAGTTGGAAATTTTAAGTTTCATTAAACTTGAATTGGAGCATAATTCGTGGTTTTAGTGTCGTTTTATGTGATTTGAGGTTTAAAATAAGTTTGTATGATGTTTTAGGACTTGTTGGTATATTTGGTTGAGGTCCCGAGGGCCTCGAGTGAGTTTCGGATGGTTAATGGATCAAAAGTTGGACTTAAAACAGCTGCTGCAATTTTTCCTTTGTGCTGGAAATTCTAGGCCAAGATCGAGCCCAAGATAGAGACCCACGATCGAGGCCATGATCGAATCCACGGTCGAGACCAAGGATCGAGGCCATGATCGAAGCCACGATCGAGGCCATGATCGAGGCCGAGGATCGAGGCCATGATCGAACCCACAATCGAGGCCATGATCGAGGCCACGATCGAGGCCGAGGATCGAGGTCATGATCGAGGGTTGCCTGGGCAGAATTATAAAAGAGGGCATTCGTCTCATTCGTCATTTTTAACAAATTGGAGCTTGAGCAGAGGCGATTTTTGATAGTTTTTCAAGGAAAAGACATTGGGGTAAGTGATTCTAACTCGGATTTGATCAATATACACGAATATATCATTATTTTCACCATTTAATTAGTGTTTTGAGATTGAAATTTGGAAAAAATTTAGAAATCTCATAAAAACGAATTTTTGAGATATCGGTATCGATTCGGAGTCGGATTTGAGTGAAACTGGTATGGTTGGACTCGTAATTGAATGAGTTGTCGGATTTCGTAACTTTCGCCAGATTTCGAGACATGGGCCCCAAGGATGAAATTTTAATTAATTTCAGATTTTTATTGAAAAATATAGTATTTTCTTATGGAATTGATTCCTATAATTTTTAATAATTGTATCGAATTATTTTCGCTAGATTCAAGCCATTCAGAGCTGGATAATCCAGGAAAAGGCCTTCTAGTAGATTAAATTGGAACAAATTGAGGTAAGTCTCTTGTCTAATCTTGTGAGGGGGAAATTACCCCATAGGTAATTAAAGCAATAATTATTGTTAATTGTGGGGGCTACGTACGCACGAGGTGACGAGTGTCCGTGCGTAGCTACTATAAATGCTAAAATCCGGGTAGTTTAGGACTCAAAGCATGAATTACTTATATATATATATATATATATATATATATATATATATATATATATATATATATATATATATATATATATATATATATATATATATATATATATATATATATATATATATATATATATATATATATATATATATATATATATATATATATATATATATATATATATATATATATATATATATATATATATATATATATATATATATATATATATAAATTTTCTGTTTAAATTAATTAATTGTTAAAAGAAATTTTTCATTCTCTCGAATTTATCTTATAATGAATATACTCTCTTTCCGGAGGTACATAAGAAAATGTCCTCCTTTCTTGTGGAGCGGGCCGAACGCCTCGGTAGGATAGATGCATCTATGGATCGTGCCGCACGTCCCTTGGCAGTGTACACGACACTCTGGATCGGGCTGTACGACCTCGGCAGAAATCGTGCTTAATAATAATAATAATTACACGATACTTGTACAGTTTATTGCAGCTTGTAAAGCTATTTGATAAATTGGAAATTTATTGAAATTGAATTGCAGCTTGTAAAGTTATTTGATATATTTGAAATTTTATTGAAATTGAAGGATTTAATTAATAGATTGGAAATTATTGCATTTGAAGGATTTTTATTATTACTGCTAATTGAATAAAATTATTGTTAACTCTGTAAATCATGCTGATTTGAATAATTATAATTTTTTTTTTATTATTGTTGACCCTTAGTGAGTGTCAAAATCGGTCATCTCGTCTCTACCACTTCGAGATTAGGCTTGATACTTACTGGGTACATGTTGTTTACGTACTCATGCTACACTTGCTGTACTTTTTGTGCAGGATCTGAGACAGATACTAGTGGAGGACCTATCATCGCACATCCTCGTTATCCAGGGGCGTAGTGGTGAGCTGCCTTTCTGAGCCGTCCTGCAGCTACCAGTGCCTCTTCTTGTATTTTTAATTCTGTCTATTTTCATTTCAGACAGTATTTGGAGTTTTGTATAATCTACTAGATGCTCATACACTTGTGACACCAGGTCTTGGCACACACATTGGTAGAATTTGGTGTCTTATTATTTTTCTTGAATTTAAATTTTATCGATATATGTTTAATTTATTAGTTGGCTTGCCTAGCTGTAGTATTGGGCGCTATCACGACCTATAAGTGAAATTGGGTCGTGACAACTTACCAATTATTTTCTCAAGAATCTGGTGTCCTCTTGCCGAAATAAGAAAAAAGAAAAAGAGATCCAATATATTCTTTTGTTGTTAGGTTGGTCGCCGTTACACTGTAAGTTAAGTGATATTTTATGTCTCTTTTTTTCTTTCTCTTAGTGGAATCAGTCATTAATGCTTCATTTGAGCATGTTGCCGACATCACACCCCTTGGGCGCGGTCCTTCTCCTGACACTGTATCAATGCAGGATGCTTCGTGCACTAAGCTGTCCTTTGTGTGCTTTTTTTTTTGGGTTGTGTTGATTGATTTTTTGGAGATTCAAAATCAAAAAGGTCTACGGATTAGTAGTATCTTTTCATAGCCGCGCGACTTTGGAGAATAAGAATTTTTTATGTGCGAGGTAGGTACATGTCACAGATTTTGCATATCTATGACAAGTATCTCTGAAATTGGGATGTAATTTATGTTATATTCATTTGGTATTTTGTTTGAACTCGTACATATATTTTTCTTATAGTGTTAGTGGTTTTGTGGACACAGAATTATCCTTCTAATTTGACAGTACTCCAGTTAATTTGATTTTATATAAATGTATATATGTACTACGATAATATTAACTTAGAAAATAATATTGTAATATTCTTAATATGATCATTATTTTTGCTATAACATTTTATTAGTACAATTGACTAGGGGTGTACATGGACCGGGTTGGTTCGGATTTTATCAAAATCAAACCAAACCAATTATATCTGTTTGGATTGGTTCAGTTTTGTCGGATTTTTCGAGTTTTTCAGAATTTTTTTGTTACATGAATATTATTTCAATCTTGCATTATTAAAGTTATAGATAAAATTTTGATTAGTGAATATATGTTTACTAAAAATTAAAAAAAATAACAAACATATGATCTATTAAAGTGATCTTACGGGAGAATTATTTTTAGTAACACATAATAGTTTATTTTCTTAGTCGTCTACCAATAATTTTTGGTTGATGTACGCTTTCAGGGTTAACCAAATTTAATAATTAAACATAAAAATCAATATGATACCTAAATAATAATATGTTATATGTAATTTTAGATTATCGAAATACCACTTCAAAACCGAAAAACATATAATAAATCTTGACATATAAATATGAAAAAACAAAGAGATTTTTAATACATTTCAATAACACATAATAAGAAAGTGATACAATCTATTATTTAAAGTAAATAAAAATGAATGCACTTTATAGTTCTATTAAATATTATATCCCATGAAAGGATCTCAAATATTTTTAGATATATTTTAAATCAAATTCTATATAAAGTCTTAAAATTATATTTTATATGTCGGTTTGGTTCGGGTTTTTTTACTCAATACCAAACCAAATCAAATCAAACCTAGCCGGGTTTTTTAATCAATTTGGTTTGACTTTTCGGTTTGGTGCGGTTTTCGGTTCGGTTTGTACACCAAAAAGGAAAAAGAATCATATTCCTTGCTTAATACTGGGTCATATCGAAAACAGATATTGATTGATGACTGAGCTCTTTGACGTACACAAATGGATATCAAAATAGAAGAAGATTAATTCTGTTGTGGTACTCAGCCAGAAGAGGATTTGCCAGCTCTATGGCCTATGGGAAATGAACTCAGGCCAGCATTATACTTTTGTGAGGCATGAATCAAGTTTAGCTGCAGAAAACCCGAGGTACACATGATCTTTTATGAGTATAATATCTATTGCCTCCACTATAGATGTTCTGTTTGTAGTAGAAAATTTTAATAATTAAACTCCTTTGCTATTGAAATGTTTATATAACTGGTGTCGGTAATTTCTTATACATACCATCATCATACTATGTTTTTTCAGGTGGACTATTTTTATGAGTATAGAGATGAAAAGAAGATGCAAAAATCTTTATAAAAAGGAGAACCTCTAGGGTGCCGTTATTGGCTTTTTTGGTTATGTGGGGGTAGACCAGAGAAATAAATGTATAGATGAGTTTACAAGTTGATTCAAATATTTTCTTGGTTTCTTCAATTTGTGTGCAAAGTCTTGGAAGCCAATTCAAATTTTGGATGGGCAAAGAAAGGAAGGTATAGATTCAGCTTGGGACATCAAGATCTCTGTCTTGTTCCTCTTTATTTCATATTATTTTAACTGTTTAAAACTTTGTCGAACAAACATTTTAATATCATAAAATTTATGCTAATCCGCAAGGATTTTGCTGTTTTTACGTTCATCTTTCACTGTAAACCTGGCTTGTAACCATCTCAGTGATATGAAGGTCAAATACAGTTCTGATATATGTTCCCACTGTAAAATTTTGAAAGAGAAATAGAGAATGTACTTCCTTTTAACCATCTCGGTGATATGAAGGTTAAAGACAATTCCATTATATGTGCCCACCGTGAAATTAGAAAATGGACAATGTGCTTTCCATAGTTGCTTAGTGTTTCAAGTTTAATTTACTCTTCGGATAAAGTATCCAAAAACAGAAACATACTTTTGCTATATGTCAGACAATTGCATGTTAATATTTTCTCTAGGAGCTGTTAGCAAAGCACTCTGTCAATGCGCATGTTATTTGTTAAAAGGTCACAATAACTATAGAGGGAAACATAGGCTGAGGAGCAGGGATATTGAACAGACTGAAGACATATTGGCAAATACATTGAGAACAGAACCACCGTAGAGATAATAATAGATTATTCTAAGAGGAAAATGAAAAACATAAAAAAGATCCATTCTGCTTGGTAAAGAATGTGCCATATAGCGACTACTATCGGTAAATGGACAATTCGGCTTTGTTGGTATAGTTAGAACTTAGACGTCAATTTTGTTGTTGCAGTCAATGTAATTTGAAAGCGTGTGATCGTCTTCACCTATGTTAAGTGGTCCGGCAATGAGACTTCTCATTGGGGCATGATTTGGCAACCACTTATCCTTCCAGTTTATTAAGTGGCACTTATTCTTATCACTTGATGATTTAGATCTGATCGATAACATTCTATCTTGTTGGAGGTCTGCTATTCAAATCGCATCTCATATATTTTATTAAGTCATTTTTTACTTTCAAATGGGAGTTTGGATGGAGTATTATTGATTCATAATCCTGACTCTTAGCATATTTTATTAAGCTATTTTATTGTTAATGTTTAGTTTACTTTTTCTTTTTAAATTGATAATTTATTTTAGTATTTAACTGTTTTGTTGTTTAGTTAGTTTATAACTCTTTTGTTACACAGGCAAGCAATTTATATTTGCTAAATTGTTTAATGTATGAAATAAATCTTTATTAAAATATTGTTTGTGAAATTCAACAAAATTGTGAACTCCATTATAGCAGATAACTTGTTAAATTAAATAGATGTTGAACTTTTACCAAGTCATTCAAGAAAAAAATACAATTTCAAAATGACGTCGTTGTAAGGCCCTGTTATGAACAGAAAAATAAGTTGGTTAGGTGTGTCTGTTGCCGTTCTTAGTAGTGGTTGTTCGTTGTCTTTCGTCGTAGTCTCTCCCTGAATACGCTCGCACAAAATCTTGGTCCGCCTCTGTTACTCTGTGATTATTTTTTTAATTTGATAATGACGTTTCTCTTTCTGGTAAGTCCTTGAATATGGCCTTTGCCAGAAAGTATTGGCAGAACGATAGCTTTTTAAAACTATGGCGAGGCAAGGGTTCCTGGTCAGTAAAATGCAAATTTGGACAGCAATATGCCTTTTTTACAAGTGGTTGGACGACTTTCGTGGAAGAAAATCACCTAAAAGTAGGTAATGTTTGTGCTTTCGAATATATTAAGAACCCCTCTTCTGTCAGATTAAAAGTCTCTCATTTCGGAGGAGAAGATATTTCGTCTCACAGGCCATTAACTAAAGTTTCGATGGCACCATTTTATGTGGGGTCCCCGCTCACGATGGTAAGCTATCAAACTATGTGGGATGTCTTTTACTCTACTACCTTTTTTTCCTTCCATTAGTGGTGGTTTTTCTCTTTTTGACGGTGCATAAGGTTGACCTTCGCCGAGGACTATTTTGCAGGACGGTAGCTATTTAAGACTACACGTTTTAGGCAAGGGATCCTGGAGAGTAAATGGGGTTGCACTTGTGTCTCTGGCCCTGTTTGGTGCTTTTGTGAGTCGGGCTGAAACTTCAACCGTCTATATTTTGACCCCCAAGGTCTTCACTGGTTTGATTGTTGGTGTCATGCTTCCCTACTGGATCTCTGCCATGACCATGAAAAGAGTTCTTTCTTTTTAAATGAATATTTTTGGTTCTTATAGATTAGTGGTCAAGAGACTATAATGATTCAATAGATCTTTCTATTGAAGTAGTTTAGATAAACGATAATGTGTTTGTGTTTGGTGCTGTTCTTGTGTTAGGCTTTCAAATGTAATATTAAATTGAAGTCCTTTTTTTAACTATTAAAACAATTTCTATCTTGCCCTTTGCGCTTTGATAACATAGTTTGTTTACATATTAAATTTATATCACAGCCCATATTTCGTGTAGAAAAGTCTTACAATTTGAACTTCTCACAAGATCTCTTCACTGAGCTAATAGCCTAATACTACACTATGAAAAAAATTTCACTAAATAATATAAATTGCTAACTTAATAGGTTTGGGCTCGGGCTCAGCACGGGCCATTTCTCACTAGTAGTTCTTTATACGGCTATAAAGCGTTGCAGTAATTAATTAATTGATTAAACAAATATTCCTAGGTAGTAAATTTATTCAAGCAAACAGATCTAAAATAGTTTTTGTTCACTTTATAAAAATATATCTATCACTAGAAATTCATCAATAACAAAAATAGATTCACTGTGACTGAAAATCCTTTCCAGTTTTTCACATTCAAACTATATCCATTCCTAAAGTAAAACTGTATAATACTAATATAATTATATTATTTAATCACGATATATAACACATCAAATAATGTATATGAAAATGTTTATCATAACTTTATTTTTCTTTTTTGCGTAATCCAAATGTATATTAAAAATTTATTTCCTTTATTGTATATTAAAATATATATCAAAAAATTATTTTTCGTCTTTATATATCTCAGTGTATAACACATAATTTCTTGTGAATATACACAAATATATATATGCTAGAGATACATTGATATACAAGACGGAAATTAAAATTATTTTTTTAATTAAAAAAAGAAGAAAAAAATAAAAGACTCAAGATTTCTCTATGCTGCAATGGGGCAGCAAGGGTAGCACGTAGTGGTCGGGAGCCATTTGATTGTGTATAAAGAAGAAGTCCGCGCTCATCCTTCCACGACCTAACGACTCACATTCGTAGGCGACGATAAACTTTGGTCACATATGAGAGAGAGGAGATAGAAGAAGAAATATTGGGAAGCAGAGGGTGAGGGAGACGACAAAGAGAGGTAGAGAGGGGAGTTATGGCCTTAAGGGGAGAAAGAATAAATGAGGAAGTCGGTTTTTTTGGGATTTAGTTATACAATTCTAATTTTTTTTTTTGGGATGCCTTTGCCAAACGTAATCTCAAGCTAAAAATTTGCAAATTACTATTATATTGTATAGAATAAAATTGATTTATATTAAATGCTCGACTGATTACATGACACGTGGAACTGGAGGCAGACGGAAGATGAAGCGAGTGAGAACCAAGACCGAGGACAACAGCTTCAGTTGATATCGGGTAGCTCCCGAAGAGAACATAGTCAACGGAGGCAAATGAATGTTTGTCACCGGATGACATTTAATGAAAAATATTCCTTAACATTAAATATGTAGCCGTTGCAGAGAATTTTGGCATTCATGGCCGGCCGTTACACATTCATCAATGACCCTCATTATGGTCATTTAAGAGGGGCTTAATCATAGGAACTTGTTCCTTAGGTATAGCTATAAATAGGGAACTCAACAACCATTATAAAAAAGGAAATCTCTGGCAAAACTGATGCTACACATTATTCTCAAGCTAAATAATATTTTATTTTCCCTCTAATGTTGTTCTTATCACTGTCTTCAAAAGCCTTGCTCCCGGAACCAGGCTGTCTGCTATTTCTTTCGATTTTAATGCTAAGTTCTATATTTTCATTTAATTTATTTATCATTTTGGGATCAAATCAGTTCGTTTGTCTATAAACCACGCAACAAATTCAACTGTACCATTTTATGGGTAAACAGTTTGGCACCCACCGTGGGGCTTAGACAGCTGCATAATTGAGTTGATCCTTGCATATATTACTAACTCGTTTGATTCTTTGTTTCATAGCAAAAATCATAAAAATGACAGCTAACGATGTCAACATCGCACACAACGTTGAGGCACAAGAAAATCTGCCTCAACACGAGGATTCGATCAATGACACTCGCAACGAGGGGGCGTAGCAACTCCGATCCATGGCGGGCAATATCCCAACATGTGCGGGAAACGACTCCTGATGACGCTGAGGACGAGCACGTTGAGGAAATAGTGAAGATCTTGAGAGAGCAGCAAAAGGCCATCATGGTCCATCTCTCGAGGCAAGACTAGGTCATGACAGAACTAAATCAGGCATTATAAGGAGCTTTCAACAACGCGAATGGAAGAGGCCTTGTTTCCCCCGGCACTCATGTAAATCATACCGCTCAAAGAGTTGATAATAACAACCCGAGGGGTGAGCTCGGCTTCGACGGAGCCGGGGGATCGACATCGGATCTGGTAACGACAACGAAAATGATCCCTTCAAAACCGAACTCATGAGATTCATGAGGGAAATGAACGAGCGAATGGACCCGAATGCGAAAGCATTCCAAGCTCGAATGGACTAGATTTCGGGTGCACCACCAGTGCTGAAGGGCCCGGACTCGAAGAAGTACATCTAATTTCCATTCAAACCGAGCGTAGCACGAGAGTTGATTCCGAAACGGTTCAAAATTCTAGACATACCGAAGTATGATGGGACTTCGGACCCTCAGGAGCACATCACAACCTATACAACGGCGATGAAAGGAAGCGACTTGGCTTAGCATGAGATTGAGTCGGTTATGCTGAAGAAGTTCGGAGAAACCCTCACGAAGGAGGCCTTGACATGGTACTCACTCTTACCCGAACACTCAATAGATTCCTTTGAGATGCTCGCAGCCCATGCCGGGGCCAGGAAGGTCCAAGACCGAAAGGCGGACAAATTTAGAATCTCGCAAGGAGAGTCCGAATTATTACGTGAGTTCATGATCAGGTTCCGAATTATTGCGTGAGTTCGTGATCATGTTCCGGTCAGCGGATAGATTCACTCCCGATAGAAGAACTAACTGCGGCTGGAACAACAGGTCGTTACAAGACAAAGAGGTATCGGGTTCCCGGGATTCCACTTATCCCAGGCTGTTAGAATATAATTTCAATATTAGCATAGTGGAGCTGGTATCGGCAATGAGAAACATCAAGGAAGCACGGTTCCCGAGGCCAATGAGATCTGATCCCAGCCAGAGGGATTCTAATTTATGGTGCGAATATCACAGGACTAATGGCCATCGAACTAGGAACTGCCGACATCTGCGCGAGAAAGTGGCAACACTGTTGAAGAACGGCCATCTCAGGGAATTCCTAAGCGACCGGGCTAAGAACAATTACGGCCACAATCGAGATAATACAGAACCATCAAAGATGGGGGAAGACGCTCATCGACTAACTATCAACATGATTTTCAGGGGGAACGAGATCAATGGTGGAACCTTCTCGGCAGCCAAGAAGACAAAGGTATCAGTGAATTATAGCAAGAGACTTTAGGAAGTCACCAAAGATGACATCACCTTCATGGAAGAGGATGCCGATGGTTTTACTTCATCTGCCGCACAACGATGCCCTGGTAATTTCTCTTAATGTTCTAGATTTTAAGATTAAACGTGTTTCAGTTGACCCAGGGTGTTCTTCATTAAATGTTATTCAATGGAGAGTGCTGGAACAAGCCAAGCTAATCGAAGCATCATTCCGGCAACAAAACTCCTCGCCGGGTTCAGCTTAGCAAGTATGACAACCCGAAGGGAGATCTTGCTGCCCACGAACGCCGAAGGGATCATGAAGACTACCTTATTTGAAGTAGTGGATGGCGACATGGGCTACAACATAATTCTTGGCAGACCATGGTTACATGAGATGAAGGTTGTACCATCAATATATCACCAACTACTGAAATTCCCGACTCCGGAGGGAATCAAACAAATAAGAGGAGATCAACCCGGGGCAATGGAAATGAACGCGGTTTCGGTTTCCAACAGTAAAGGGAATGAGCTCAGCACATAGCAATTATAGGAACCGATGTCTGCTCCCGAACCAAGCGAAGATGACAAAGGGGAGGATTCATCGGAATCCCACCAGGTACCAAGATATTTTCAGGTACCGGAAGAAACAGACGCGACCAAGTCCAGACCAGAAGAACTCGAACAAGTGGCTTTGTTCGAAAAACTCCAAGAGAGAAAATTTCACTTGGGGACAGGACTCAACCCCGAGCTCAGGTCAGCATTTATTAAATTTCTTAAAACTAACGTTGATTGTTTCGCATGGTCGCATGCGGATATGAAAGGTATCCCGCTAGAGGTGGTCGTACACAAGCTAAATTGGACCCAAGCATTCCATCGGTAAGGCGGAAGAAGTGCCCAATAGCCGAGGTCATAAACAAGTTTGTTAAAGAAGAGGTAACTCGGTTACTTGACATCGGTTCAATCCGGGAGGTAAAGTATCCTGACTGTCTAGCTAACGTAGTTGTAGTTCCGAAAAAGAATAATAAATTTTGAATATCGTAGATTACAAGGACTTGAATAAAGCGTGCCCGAAAGACTCATTTCCATTACCAAACTTTATCAAATGATTGATGCAACGACCGGACACGAGTTGACGAGTTTCCTCAATGCCTATTCCGAGTATAATCAAATTAAGATGAACCCGGAGGATCAGGAAAAGATTTCATTCATAACAAACTTTGGCACATATTGTTACAACGTGATGCCCTTCGGGCTTAAAACGCCGGAGCCACTTATCAAAGGCTCGTGAACAAGATGTTCGAAAATTAAATAGGTAAAATAATGGAAGTATACATAGATGATATGTTGGTCAAGTCTTTAAATGTAGGTGACCATTTAAAACACCTCCAGGAAACCTTCGATATCCTAAGGAAGCACAACATGAATCTCAACCCCGAAAAATGCACGTTCGGAGTTAGCTCCGGTAAAGTTTTGGGTTTTCTGGTATCACAAAGAGGGATCGAGGTAAATCCTGATAAGATCAAAGACATCGAGGACATCCTAGACCAGCTGACAAGCATGAAAGTAGTCCAAAGTATAACCGGAAGATTGGCTGCTCTAAGCAGGTTCATTTCTCGATCTTTGGAAAAATGTCATCACTTCTTCTCACTTCTAAAGAAGAAGAACAACTTCGAATGGACTCCATAATTCTAACGGTCCTTAAAAGACCTGAAATGTTACCTATCAAGCCCTCCGCTACTATCAAAATCGGAGGAAGGCGAACAACTATTGATATACTTAGCGGTCTCGGAAGAAGAAGTAAGTACCGTTGTAGTCCGGGAGGACACAGGTACGCAATCTCATGTCCATTATGTTAGTAAAATTTTGTTGGGAGCGGAAACTCATTATCCGCTCCTCGAAAAACTAGCCTTAGCTCTCGTAGTTTCCTCTCAAAAGTTTAGGCCTTATTTCAATGCCACCTGGTAGCCGTGGTGACAACTTTTCCCCTGCGAAATATCCTTCACAAACCTGAGTTGTCAGGTCGACTGGCCAAATGGGCAGTTAAAATTAGTGAATTTGATATTGAGTATAAGCCTAGAACTGCGATCAAGTCACAGGTTTTGGCCGACTTTGTGGCCAATTTCAGTCCCGAGTTACTATCTCTGACTGTGAAAGAGGCAGCGATGGTGTGGGAAATGACATCAGGAGTTTGGACCTTGTTCACAGGCGAAGCTTCTAACGTGAAAGGGTCCGGGCTCGGGGGTTGTTTTAATCATGCCCTCGGGAGAAACCCTGAGGCAGGCCATAAAAACGTTCCCTTGACTAATGAAGCCGAGTATGAGGCTTTGATTGCGGGACTTGAACTGGCCCGGGGGCATAACTCCAAGGTCATTGAAATCAAATGCAATTCCCAACTAGTAGTAAATCAAGTATATGGAATCTTCAACACAAAGGAGGAACGCATGCAACAGTATATGATTAAAGTTTAAACTTTTATCGCGCAGTTCAGGGAGTGGTTGATCACCCACATCCCGAGAGAAGAAAACGCAGAAGTGGATGCATTGGCCAATTTGGGATCGTCCACGGAGATGAAGGGATTAGATTCCGGTATCGTCGTTCAACTTATGCATTCGATATTGGATATAGACGGCTATTGTAAAGTAAATACAGCCAACTTAGCCTCGGACTGGAGGTATGAATTCATTGATTACCTTCAGCACGGCAAGCTGCCCAAAGACCTGAAGACATCCCAGGCACTCCGCTCCAAAGCGGCTCGTTACAGCCTCTAGGGGGACAGTTATATAGAAGATCGTTCCAAGGCCCGTTGGCCCGATATTTATGATCCTCGAAGGTAGACTACGTCATGAGAGAGGTTCACAAAGGAATTTGCAGGAATCATTCCGGTGCAGATTTGTTGGTGCTAAAATTAGTTAAGGCAGGATACTACTAACCTCGGATATAACAAGACGCGATGGCATTCGTTCAAAAATGCGACAAGTGTCAACGCCATGCACAATTGGTGCACCAACCAGCAGAACTCCTGCATTTGGTACTATTCCCATGGCCATTCATGAAATGGGGGATGGATATAGTCGGGTCGCTGCCACTGGGTCCCAGGAAGGTAAGATTTCTTTTAATTTTAACTGATTACTTCACTAAGTAGGTTGAAGAAGGTCCTTAACAGAAGATTAATGAGTGCGAAGTGGTCGATTTCCTGTGGGAAAACATAATTTGTCAGTTCGGAATACCGAAGCATATTTCCTGCGACAATGAACCACAGTTCATAGGCTCCAAAGTCACAAAATTTCTTGAAGACCTGAAAATTAAAAGAATTACATCTTCACCATAACATCCGAGCGCAAATGGACAGGTGGAATCAACCAATAAGGTAATCATTCAAAACCTCAAAATGTGGTTGGAAGCAGCCAAGGGCAAACGACTCGAAGAGTTACCGGGAGTGCTATCGGCATACCGAACAATGGCCAAGTCGAGCATGAGGGAGACACCTTTCTCTCTCGTACTTCCGAGCAGACGAAGAGTCAAATAACAAGGCATTGCTAGTCAAACTAGCGCTGCTTGACGAGTGCAGGGACTTGGCGCATATAAGAATGGTGGCTCAGAAACAAAGGATGGAAAGATACGATAACCGGAGGGCCACTCTCCAATATTTTAAAGTGGGAGACTTGGTTTTAAGGAAAGTAACTCAAAACACTCGAGATCTCAACGTTGGAAAGCTGGGTCCGACATGGGAAGGCCCTTATCGGGTATCAACTGTCACCGGAAAAGAGTCATACGAACTAGAGAACCAAGACGGAGTCAAATTTCCGAGCAACTGGAATGTGACTTACCTTAAAAGGTATTACTACTGATGAATCCTGCTTATACTGAAAGTATGCGCTGCACTCATTTTCCCTTGGCCCAGTTTTTGTCCCAATTGGGTTTTCCTGGCAAGGTTTTTAATGAGGCAGCAAGGGAAATCATACTACGAAAGGAGCATCGATAACAAAGTTAAGAACTTTAAATGACAAGGAACTGAAACAAGAAGCCACTAGGGGATGGTTAGATAATCTTTGGCTCGATGGCAAAGTTCCTAATGGGAAACGAAGCTTGCCATTGAACCAAATATTATCCAACCATTCACTAGTGTTTTTCCTCAAATAAGCAAGGCTTCCATTGTTCCAATTTGCTTTCTTCGCATTCGAACACTAGGGGGAATAATATAATAATGCGGCAACCTGATTGCCACGAAAACGGGACTGCGAAACTCGAGAACAGTAATGTCTCGTCGGGATCGGGGACTGCACAACTAGCCCCGTAGAAACAAGTTGTACAAATCATCCACATGTATTGGCAATTTCTTTCCTTTTAGCAAACGAATGCTTATGTATTTGTGAAGATAGAAGGAATAAAATAAAGTCCTTTAATTTTTATCTTATTTCTTCTCCAATCGATGAATTGATTCTATCATTTGAAACTTAACTAAAAATTTCAAATGCTAGTGCCGGAATGAATAGGAGACGTCCTTTTCAAGAGCACCGTAAACATAAAAGGGCCCTCTCTTATGAAACCCCCATAGTAAAGGGTTGGTTCCGAAAGAGATTATGCCCGGAACCCAAAAGCTATCGGAAGAAAACTCACCCGAAGCCTTAACTAATTCGACGCAAAACGAATTAACTTTGCATAATACTTAAACAAAAGGTCCTTTTATTTATACATGCCAAGCGGCATATATACAAAAATACAAAAGAAAAACAACAAAAAGAAAAGAAGGCAAAACTGCTAAACTTCATCACCACCGGAACTCAGGGGAAGAGAGGTATCTACGCCCCCAGGAGAAGTAGGCAAATCTGTCATCGGTGCAGGATCTTGGCTTTCATCATCATTCTCTTCAAGTTCCTCCTCAGTTCTCAAAAACTCGGAACCGGGACTAGAAGAGTCAGTTGTATCAAGTTGAGCCGGGAAGCGTTCTCGAGTAGTTGACTCAAGCATTCAGGTCTTGGCAATCTCATCGTCGGTATCAATAGCGCCCGCTTTGGCCTCTTTCAAGGTTTTCCTTCTCATATGGTACATAGAGTATGTTTTTTCAAAAGAGGGAATCCCCTTGGTGCTGAAGTTTTGCTTGAAGCCTATGAACCTCAGTCAAAAGGCCATCCTGCTCGAATCTCATGGCACTAAGGCTAAGATCGAGACCACGGATTGTGGTTATGTGAATCTTATTTTGATCCATGATCTTCTTATACCTATCTTCCATCCGAGCCCATTTCTCCTCGGCAACAATTGTTTCTTCAGTTTTGGAATTCAAGGCTGCCTCCAAGTTATTCACTCGATCAATGGAGGCAGACTCGCGTTCAGCAATAGCAAGCACGACATCTTGAACTTCAGACCACTTAGCCTTAGCTTCTTGGAATTGAACATTTAATTGAGAAGCTTCTTAAGGGTCACTACCTCCTACTCACTAAGCTGTAGCCGGGCCTCAAGATCACTCGCCTCAGTACCTTTCACTTCTAATACCAGGAGGCGCGTGGCGAGTTGGTTCCTCTCAGCCAACAGTTGATCCCGCTCTAACATAATTCCTTCTTTGTCAAGGATCAATCTTAAAAGGCCCTCGAAAGCGAGGAAATTGACCTGTGAAACAAATATCGAAGTCAAAAACCCTGTTGTAACAGACAAATAGAAACAAGCAGTAAAAAGAACAGGTGCAGTACCATTGCTGCATTGTGCATGGCATTATTTAACATACACTCTCCTGAAAGAGAGTGCATTTTCTTCTTATCTTTCTCTGAAGCCATCGGCTTCTGATAATTGGTGAGCTCCACTAGACATCAGATGGCACTCCTTTGAAACAGAGAGAGAGACACTCCTTCTCCCTTGGGAATCTACAGAAGAGGGTGAATAGTTGTGCCCCAAATTCCCGTGGTCAGGGGACTGGGGATGAGGGACATCCTCCTCTCGGGCGACTGCGACCGGTGGGGGAGATGTAGTAGTTGCTAGTGAGGAAGGCACAATTTGTATAGATGGGGATTAGGCTAATGGTGTTGTAGATTGAGAAGCTGCTGCGGAAGAGGCATTGTTGTTTTTTGGTTGCTCACTAACCGAAGGAAGAAGAGGCGCGGTACTCGACCCCACAGTACCAGAAGCAACAACTGGGACCGAAAAGGGAGAGAGCCTTCTGCAACAACCTCGTAGCTTCTGCGGGATCGACCAAAACATCTTCCTCAGGGATGGAAACAAAACCCTGCGGGAGACCTGAATCAAACAAAAAGCAGGATTAGCAGGTTTTCTTATGTACAAAGATGGAATGAAGAAAGAGTTAGCTTACCGTAGTTCTTGGCCCTCCACCTGTACTTGGGGCCCAATTCCTTCCACCGGTGGGTATCTGGCAAAGTGATATCCAGAATATTTTGAATCCATCAGTCCAGGCCTTCAACCCTTGGTTGTGTCCACTGAGTAGCTGAAATAATGAAAGAAAAAAGGTTAATAATAACATGGAACAATCTTTTTCGGAGAAAGAGGTAGATTTTGAACTTATGTGAACAATCCAGAATTCAGGGAAGATGGAGTTGTGGCCGGGATGATATCCCTGGTAGAAATGACGACAAACCGCTCCATCCATCCATGGTCATTGTCATCATCCATGCTGGTAAGCAAAGTATGGTGGCCACGCTTGCTGAAGTTTATTACTCCCCCCACAAAAGATTTTGGACGAGTAGAGGTTCATCATATGAGATAAGGTGAGGGGCTCCTTCGCTTCCAGGCACAGCCACCGAGAAAGGCCACCGGTGGGGTCTAAGGAGAGCCCTAAGTCTAAGTCAAGTTGGAAATTACATGATGGACTAAAATTCTAAATGAGTACGCACAAGACCAAACTTTGGACGAGCATATCTACATATATATGAGGAGTTATGCGATGGACAACCTATCAAATGAACGAGGTTTGAGTCTAATTTTTAACGCTTCATCATTTGGACACTCCTACAAGAGGTTATGAACAAATTACCAAAGGCTGGCTCTGCGGTCAATTTTGCGACAGCAAAACGGTTCCGCGGACCACATAAGCATTGCAAAGTGGAGCAGAGACAGACAAATTTTAAAAAAACTATTATGCTATCGCATAATTGATTATGCTGCCCACATAATCAATTCTGCTGCCCACAAAACGATTATGCTATAGCACAATTGCACCACATAATTGACTTCCGGGATTATTTTTGGAAATTTTAATATCCGGTCCAATTTTGATATAACGCCTTAGGGGGTCATTTTAGAAGGTAAAATGTGATTTTTTAGAGAGAGGAGAGAGTTATCTTAGAGAGAGAAAGAGAATACCTAGCTATTTTGTTCATCAATTCTTTCTCAAGGCTTGAAGATTTCATAAGATTTTCATCTAATAGGTAAGATTCTACTCCCTAGTCCTAAATTTCGGGATTTGGATTAAAAGTAGGTCATGAGAAGTATGATTCTTGGGTGTGAGAGTATTATGTATACATATATGTACCAATAAGGTTTGTGGGAAGATTGTTGAGCTTAAATAAGTAAAGACTGGGTTGTGGAATGAAGGAAATCTTGTAGAAGAACCTTGTAGACAAATTTGCACACATAGTATTTGATAAAATGCTCAAATGAGCTGAAACCATGAATATCTTCCTAATTTATGTTCATTTTTGTTATGTCTCAAAATAGATTGGGATTGCTAGAATTTCCGGAATGTTGTAGTAATTAAAGAAAATCTCAAAGCGAGGATGTTGGCTAAACTACTCTCTTAGAATTGAATTCCATGATGTTCCCGTAAGTTTCAAGTATGGTTGTCTCAAGTTCCTTATTCTATGTTCCGAGATGTTCCCAATAAATTCAATTGTCCCGAATAAGAAAAGTGTCGAGAATTATGTATTCAAAACGTGTTCTGAATGTTCCTATCACATTATGTTATCCTTTGGGAATATGTTCAAGAATGATATGTGTATTAAAATGCTATGTCTTGAGTCATGTTTCAAATGAAGGTTATGATGCCAAATTGTGTGAGAAAATCTCAATATGCTTAAGACTCTTAATTGCTCATATGTATACCTAAAGTCTTGATTGGAATTGTCTTATTGTTGATAATCTATAAAGATGGTTGGAAGTAAAATAAGTGAATTGGGGATATAAAGTGTGGCCAACGTGCCAAGAATGAAAGTTATACTTGTGGCCAATGGTGCCAATGAAATAAGATGATGTGAGAAAGATTATGAAATAAACTTTGATTCAACTCTTCCAAAATTGACTTTGAAAATAGAATTGCCTAAAAGCATTATGAACTCAAGTGATGCCCATATATGGCTGTTTTAACTAATGCTATGCTTTATAAGTAGCTTCGATGTGTTTTGTGTTCTTACATATTCGTGAGTTGAAATTATGTATTGCCCTTTTTGGGGAAAAGTATTTCAAGAATAAATGATGTGTTACTTGTTTATGATTTTAACTTGTGCTTTGATTGCCAATCATTTTACTCCATTTCTTGGAAAGAAATCCATTGTGTTTAAAGCCTTCATTACTAATGAACCTAAAGTCGTGATTTCCGGAATATTCTATTTGTTGATATTTATGATGATGATCCATGAAAGGGAAGAAATGAAAGTATAGAATATGAAATACGGCCATTGTGACATGAATGAAGAATCATATGTATGGCCAAGAGAGCCAATGAAATAATGATGTTGAAAGTTGTTGAAAGTGCCAATGAGGCTATATAATGTATGAACGGTTATGAGATAAATGCATTTGTATTGTTGTTTCCTTTGTAGGCAAATCAAAAATATTTTTGGGAATATCGATAGTCACCGAGGAAGGGTAGGTTGAAATAACATAACTCTGAAACTACACGTGTCGGTGTAGGAGTGGATTATAATTATTTCCCTTATTTGGGATGAGATTGATGTGATAAAATTATTTCCCTTAATTAGGATGCGATGATTAATAGAAAAGGATGATGTCGATCCACACGGCATTGTGGTGAGATGGCCTAGCCGATCGGGTCGTGATCGGACACCATGCCACACACATGGTGGTGATTGTGCTGGAAATTATAATTGAAATTGTGATTGTGGTTGATGTCTCGGATGAGATGGCCTAGCCTATCGGGTCATGATCGGACACCGTGCTAAAAGTACGGTGGTATTGGTATTGTGAACAGTGGTATATCGGTGCTAAAGATCTCCCAACCAAAAATAATATTATTATCATATTTTGATTATCACTTCATAGTGTTATCTTCATATTTTTGGAATTATTATGTTTTAACTTGGCATTTGAATATCATTGATTGTTGATTGTTGTTTCTATGGTTTTCCCTTTCTTACATTGGTATTCTATTTTGAAAGAGGACAGCTAGCTTTACATGCTAGTACTATTCCATATGTACTAACGTACATTTTACCGGGGGCGCTGCATCTTTAATGGATGCAGGTGGTTCATCAGTAGGCAGCTTTGGTCCTCGTTAGCAGTCACTCTCTATTCAGCAGGTTTTAGTGAGCCCTACTCTATTCAAGGCCTGATGTCATTTGAGTCGTACATGGTTTTTTGAGGTATAGTCAGGGCCTTATTGCTTACACTTCCATACTACTCTTGTGTTGTACTTAGAGGCTCCGTAGACAGGTTGTGGGTGGTAGTCAAATGTTGGGAATTGAACTAGAAATGTTGGTATTTGGCAAACATGTTTTTCATTATATATATAAACTTATAATATTTTGGAAATTATGAATGAAGTTGCTAATGAAAATGAAATGGGAGTTGTTAATTAAATCTTTTCAATGTTTGATTAATGGAGTACATCTCCTCTTTATTCATAGATGAGTTTAGGTAGAAGGAAATCTAATTGGCTTGCTCGTCCGGGTTCACTCGGTTGAGCGCAGGTCGCGCTCCCCGATTTCGGGGCATGACAAACTTAGTATCACAGCCTAAGGTTTTAAAGTGTCCTAGGATGTCTCGGAGCCGTGTCTCATAGAGTCCTTTTTATCGGTGTATTGTCGACCACATCTATAATGAGGAGGCTACATGGACATTTAGGAATTTCACACTTCTTTAATACTCTAGATCGTGCGATAGAGCTAAAGATAGGAAGCTAAATTCCTGATCATGTCTCATTTTCCATATGAGTAACCCATGAGTTCGAGGCATCAAGGAGGGAATGAAAGAACCAATTGCTAGGGGAAGTATTCTTGTTCCTATTAATGTCACCACGCCACCAGATCATGTGGTGAGAGCATCTAAGAAATGAAAGAGGTTTGTTTGTACCAATAAGCCGGAATGTTTGATATGAAAGAAGAGCCACTCGGGTTTATGTTGGATGATTCTTGAAATATATTATGGTGTTGAAAAGAGGGGGCACAAGAAGAACAAATGCCCTAGGTTGGATACACTCATCCCGATCTGCCCGATATGCAGGAAGGGACATTTGGCATCGTGTTGTGAGTATGCTCAGGAACGTGTTAGGGGTGGAAGGCTTGGGCAATTCCAAAGGCCCACACAGCAAACCGGTATAGAGATTGTTACTCCCGCCGTGAAGTCCCGGAGGAAGGATAAGGGGGATGTTTATGATGTATGCAAAAAGGGTAAATATATGAGATGGCATTCGGGGGTATGTCACTATAGTACTAATGTATGTTTTGGATGTGGAGTAGAGGGGCATCAATGAAGGTATTGCCCTGTCAATATAAAATCACCAAGTAAGTCACTCCTTGCTACATCATTATGAACACCGCATAATCTTTCCTTGTTGTTATGTACATCTTGAAGAGCCTGCATAAATATGGTCTTAACGAAACACTGAATCACAAAACATTGCATGTACTTACTTTCTAAGCGAGACGCATTATTCGTGAAGCCACTCTATCACAAATTCTCTTATTTACTACCTCTTGAGGAATTGAGTTCTATAGTGATTCCCTTTGAATAAGTTATAACCCTAGGTTAATACTTCCCACTGCTTCCCTAAATTTTCAACAAGGGACTATACCTGATAAATTTCTTATGAAACCTTTTGATTTAAATGGATAACATTTGATCACTTATTCTTATGCATGTACCTTCATAAAGTTTACCTATGTGGTATCAAAATCCAATGTATAGCGGTCTAGTGTTGAGATCCTTCTTGAGCCACTATTTCTCTCTCCGATGTATGTGACTCCTATGGTTTGAACAATCACTTTACTCCTTTGTGAATATTATCATGAGACCTTTTCACTGTCTAGTGAGATGAGAGCAAATCTTAGCACCTATCATATGTGTACATGTCAACTGAAAGGGGTCACTTGTCCGCATGAAGTTTCTGGGAAATTTGAGATTTTCACAAATTCGTCACAGGAAGATCTTTTTGTTTTTCCATCTCAGTATGATTTCCATGTCCACTTAGATCATTCCACAGTAAGTAGCTCACTTTGTTCCTAGTATTGCAGTTGCTCATGAAGTGGCCTGGTACTGCAGTTTGAGAGTTATTATTGCAGAAACATGTCTAGCTCATAGCAGAGTGTTCATTCTCTCTAACCAATACATGATTTCATCCCAACATTTAGATGTCCTAGCTACATGATTTCACTTATGTGAGGTTGAAAGTTAAGCAGCCTTATGATGAGCATATTGAATTGAAAGACAAATTCATCGTATCTCTAGTCCTCTCATATAGGATCAACTATTGGCAAACTATGAGTATGATGTTTCCCTATTATTGTCCTCCGTGTACCCAGTGTTTCATGAGTTTATGTCCAAGAAGGTAGTTGTAAATCCTTTGTCTATCGTTTCGGTGAAAGCTAGTGAAGGTAAAGTTAATGGGTAATTGGCTTATAAGAGGTACTTAATTGTCATCCTTGTTAGATAAGTCCGGGAGTTGAGATTGCCTCTGTTAATGTGCTATGGCGAATTCTGTGAGTCGAGAAGGTCACCTTGAAGGCCGAAAATGTTGTGGAAAAAAAATATTTTCGCTTGGTTGTATAGCAAGTGGTTGTGATTTGAAAGGTGCTTTCTATGTGTTATGATTTAAATATGTACAGCTCATATCCAGATATCACTCTTGATAATATAATGCCTGTAATGTTGAGATTAGTGCTGTTGATATACATTGTGATGCTTTGTCGAGTTATGGATGTGTTGATAAGGATGATTTTGGTGATTTTCTGATAGGTGGATAGGCCCAGTTACAGGGGAAACTCTGCCGAAATTTTTATGAATTTGTAAAGATAGCAAAATTTTAAGGGCCATAAGTAAGTTGAAATTTTGTAAAGGAAGTATGAAATTGATGTAGTTATAAGTGCCTATGTATAATGGTTGGAGGTAGAAGGATAACTCTATTCTTAGAAGTGACTTGTGAAACATTCGAGGACGAATGTTCTTAAGTGGGGGAGAATGTAACATCCCGGAAAATTATGAAGTACTTAAGCGCTATTAAGAAAGTTGATATGCGCTAATTATACTATTTTGTGTGCAGACGAGGACTATTAATATGATGTGTCACGACCCACTTTCTCCTATAGGCCGTGATGGCGCCCACCTTTGCCGCTAGGCAAGTTAACTTTAAACTAACTCCGTGATCTTTATTTTAACGGTTTAAAATAGTTGATTTTAAATTTATGCACAAATAAGAAATGGAGGTTTTATATAAACAAAATGAGCGATAAAACTTTTTAAAACAAGTGAGATAAGATAAATTACCCAAAAAAAAACCATCAGGTGCCTACTAATATAATTTTCCAAGACCTGGTGTCACAAGTGTATGAGCTACTAGTAGAATATACAAAAGAGTACTACACTGTTGTCTGAAACAAAATAGACAAAAAAATAAGGCAAAAGGAAGACTTCGGCTACTGCAGAACGGGCTCGGAAGACAGCTCACCGCTAAGTCTCGCAGTAGTAATCAAATGTACGCACCGGACTGATATCCAGAAGCACCTACCTCAGATCCTGCACATCAAGTGCAGAAGTGTAGCATGGGTACATAAACAACATGTACCCAGTAAGTATCTAGTCTAACCTCGAAGAAATAGTGACGAGGGGTCGACTTTGACACTTACTATGGGCCAACAATAAAAATATATACAACAGCTAATTAGATATGAGATATATAAATGACAATAGAACCCCAAAAGCAAGAATTTAAATAGCCAATCCTTTCACCAAATAGAAATTACCAAACCAATTTCCCTCCTTTAATCTTTTAACCTATCAAACCAATGAAGCAATATCAAACATATTGGAATTTCCAGTATCATTTCGCACGAGTTATGCCGAGGACGTACGGCCAGATCCAGAATACATATAAATATACTTTGTGCACTGCCGAGGGCCCAACGGCGCGAACCATAGATGCATCTATTAACCTGTCGAGGCGATCGGCCTGCTCCCATGAGAGTACTGGAAATTTTCCCCGCTCGCGGAATATACTTCTGGTCCAAGATTGTGCTCAAATCCTCAATTCGGTGCCAAACAACTCGAAACTAGTCAAATATTATATAAAATGATTAATACATGCTCAAAAGTTCATATTCCAACTATTAAAGGGATTACCCAACCCTAAATGTAGGATTCCTAAAATTCACCCCCGGGCCCACGTGCCCGGATTTCGAAAATCTTCGAAGAAAGTTGTTATCCATAACCTCACGAACTAAAATATATGATTTTCACTAAATTCCATAACAAACTTCGTGGTTAAATCTCATTTTTGTCAAAACCCTAGGTTTTCACCTAAACCCATGATTTTTCACTAATTTATATGTTATAATCTACCCATAACTAGGTATTTAACTCTCATTGTGTAGAAATTAGTTACCTCAAAGTACAAGGTGAAATCCCCTCTCTAAGAGCTCCAAGAATCGCCCAACAAGGAAAGAAAATGAGCCAAAAATGACTAAATCCCGTCATTAAATGAGTGTTCTGCCCAGTAGTATTTCCGTATCTGCGGTGCCTGGGCTGCATTGGCGGCGTCGCTTCTGTGGACCAAGGTCCGCTTCTGTAGCAGAACCCAAGGCTGCTAGGCTCGCTTTTGCGGACGGGCCCCTGCTTCTGCGGTCCCGTGTCTGCATCCATCCTGCCGCTTATGCGGCTCAAGCCGCTTCTGCGATCACTGCCCTCGCACTTGCGCTTTCGCAGGTGCGCAAACTCGCTCGCTCCTGCGGTCCTACGCAGCCTTGGCTGGATCGCTTCTGCTGCTCGTCTCTCGCACCTGTGAGCTCGAACCTGCGGCTGGCCAAGCGTAGGTGCGATCACACTAGAAGCTGAAGGCTTCAGCACTTGCCTTCAAGTCCAAACTTGATCCGAGCCTTGTCCGTTTAATGCACGGGGCCCCCGGGGCCCTGCCCAAACGTACCAACAAGTTTGAAATTGTAAAACGGACTCACTCGAATTCACGGAACTCACAAAACAACATCAAAACTAAGAATCACACCCCAAACGAATTGAATCAAAATTATGAACTTCAAGTTCTTAAAGTTTCTCCCAACGCGCCAAAACGTACTTAAACTACTCGGAATGACATCAAATTTTGCGTGCAAGTCTTAAATCACTATACGGAACTATTCCCGGTTTCCTGATGTAAGGGTGGCAAGTGGGTCGGTCCAGGCCCCGGACCGGCCCGGGACCTCGGGCCAAACGGGCTAAACGGGCCAGGACCGTTTTGCCCGGTTTTAGTGGGCCTGGGCCGGTCTTGTGGGCCGGTCCTATGATTTGGGCCCGCCAGGCCCTGGACCATTTAGCCCGCCAGGGCCCGGGACCGGACCGGTCCCTTAGCGGGCCAAACGGTCCCAACGGCTATTTTTAAAAATAAAAAAAAATAATAATAAAAAAAAAATATAGCCGTTGGGCTGTCAAAAATAGCCGTTGGCTATTTATAAAATAGTCATTTAACCCCCCCTAATTTTGTTTTAATCCCAAACTTTTTATAATTATACTTTTTCCCTATTTTCAACTATAAATACTCCATCATTCTTTCATTTTTTTTCTTACAAAATCATCAATCTATCACAATCTCTCTCTAATTTTCTTCTATAATTGCTACTATTGCTTACTTTATTGTTACAATTTGTAGAACAATTGTGAAGTTGGTGAATTGAAGTCTTCAACGATAATCAATTTTCAACAAGTTGTTCGTTAATTCGGTAAACTCGTTCCAACTCTTAAGTTTTAATATTATAATTTTATTTGTTTTATTTATTTTCTATTACTTTATTAATTAAGATGGCTTCCTTAAAAAAACAATTTGGTAAAAATAAGGGAAAATCCAAGAGTGACGAATCTAGTGCTCAATCTGTTCCTCCTCCACTACCCCGGGCTCCCCGAACCAAACTCCATATACGTCCTACACCTGCTATTCTTGATAGCGATAATAGTTTATTACAATTTACTGAAAGTCAATTTTGCCATAATATTAAAGCTGGTGAACAATTAGACTATAAATTAATGAATGCTCTTTATTCTAATCCAACTATTGATGAAAATGATGACGAGGAAATAGATTTTGATGAAACTCAACTGGATGATGATACACCAACTAGTCCTGCTCCTGATGTTAACCCAACTAGTAATAACCCTGCTAATTCAAATGATGCCCCATTTGATACTCCTGTTACTACCCCTACTTTTTCTAGATAACCTAGCAAACGGATGAAAACATCTCCCGTTTGGTCAATTTTTACTCAACTAATTCCAGAAAATAAGGCTAAGTGTAAAACTTGTGGCACGGAGTTAGTTTTAAAATATTTTGGATCGCGGGGGGGGGGGGGGGAACTTTGGCTAGACACATAATGAAACACCTTCAAGATAGAGTGCGATATCTTCGTCTAAAAGCTTTGGCCGAGGGGAAAAGTCTACCTACTCCTAGTCAGGTTGACCCTAGTACCGGTTCAAATCAATTTCAACCGGGAATTAACATTGTTACCGGTGGTATTTTATATTATGATCCAAAAAAAGATCGGGAAGAATTGGCAAAAATGGTAACTGTTATGTGTTTACCCTATAGTTTTTCTTCTGACCCTAACTTTGTAAGAGATACCATGTAACTTGTATGAACAAAAATTAGTATGTATTATGTAACTTATATTTTGACACATCTTGATTAGTTTCTTTTTCTTCTCAATGGTGGTATTAGCACCTTGTTGTGCTCATTCCATAGGGGGATGAAGACTAAGAAAGATATTGCCATATTCTTTAATGCTATAATAAAATTACAAGACATATCTCTTTACAATATTTTTGTCTTTAGACTTAGATATTATTTTTAACATCCTTTTGTCTCTAAAGGGGTGATTCTTTTTGGAATGGACAAAAAATATAATAGGTTCACATAAATTGAAACGAAGGGAATAGTAAATTCTTTTAGAAAGCTAAACAGTTTATTTTTCAACCCAATTTGAATATATACATCTTATATATAGTATATAAGATGTATATATAGCTTATCGAATATATATACATTTAATATATATATATATATATATATATATATATATATATATATATATATACTATACTATATATACATCTTATATATAGTATATAATATAGTATATAAGATGTATATATAGCTTATTACTTATATATATATATATATATATATATATATATATATATATATATATATATACTATACTATACTATACTATATATACATCTTATATATAGTATATAAGATGTATATATAGCTTATCGAATATAGCTTATATATATATATATATATATATACATCTTATATCGATATACTATATATACATCTTATATACTATATATATTCGATATTAAATATTGAATATTAAAATTTAGGTCACAATTCTATAATAAAATTTACAAAGCATTGTCTTAGATATTTTTTTAACATCCTTTTGTCTCTAACATCCCATTTAGCTTTTTTTTTTTAAAAATATGTTGGGCCCACTTAGCCCGCGGGCCGGGACCGTTTAGCCCGGGACCAAACGGTCCCGGGCTGGTCCCTACAAAAAGCCCATTTAGGCCCGGGCCCCTTTGGCCCGTTTAATTTGGGACCGGGACCGTTTGGACCGGCCCACTTGCCAGCCCTATCTCAGAATCCCGTTTGGAACTCGATAACACCAAAAACCTACTCCAAACCAAATTTAAAGAACTTTAAAACCTTCAAAGAACCAACTTTCACTATTAGACGCCGAAATGCTCCCGGGTCATCCAAAACCGATCCAGATATACGCCCAAGTCCAAAATCATCATCGAACCTATTGGAACCGTCAAATCCCGATTCCGAGATCGTTTACTCAAAATGTTGATCGAAGTCAAACTTAA
Source organism: Nicotiana tabacum (assembly GCF_000715075.1). Taxonomy (NCBI): domain Eukaryota; kingdom Viridiplantae; phylum Streptophyta; class Magnoliopsida; order Solanales; family Solanaceae; genus Nicotiana; species Nicotiana tabacum. Next base: position 67,263,658 of record NC_134092.1, read on the forward strand.
CCTTTTTAGCCAACCTTAAGGAACCAAGTGTTCCGATTTCAACCTGAACCCTTCCAAATCCCAAACTAACCATCCCCGCAAGTCATAAAACAGTAAAAGCACGTACGGGGAGTCTTATTTAGGGGAACGGGGTTCTAAAAAGAAAAATGACTTGTCGGGTCGTTACATTCTCCACCTCTTAAACAAATGTTCATCCTCGAACGGGTCAAGAATCATACCTAGAGTGCTGAATAAGTGTGGATATCTGCACCGCATGTCTTCCTCGGCCTCCCAAGTCGCTTCCCTGACTGGTTGGCCCCTCCACTAGACTTTTACTGTAGAAATCTTCTTGGACCTCAACTGGCAAACCTGTCTATTAACAATGGCAACTGGTTCCTTTTCATAACCTAAGCTCTTATCTAGTTGAAATGTGCTGAAGTCTAACACATGTGACAAGTCAACATGATACCTCTGGAGCATAGACACATGGAAAATCGGATGAACTCCCGATAGACTGGGAGGAAAAGCAAGATCATAAGCAACCTCTCCAACTCGTCTCAACACCTTAAATGGGTATATAAACCTTGGGCTCAACTTTCCCTTCTTCCCGAACCTCATAATCCCCTTCATCGGCGAAAATTTCAAAAGAACCTTCTCACCTACTATAAATGATACATCACGCGCCTTCTGATCTGCGTAACTCTTCTATCTGGACTGTGCTGTGCGGAGTCGGTCCTGAATTAAATTCGCCTTTTCCAAGGCATCCTTCACCAAATCAGTACCATATAACTTAGCCTCGCTGAGCTCAAACCATACGATGGGAGAACAACATCGCTGACCATATAAAGCCTCAAATGGAGCCATCACGATGCTGGACTGATAACTTTTGTTATAAGCAAACTCGGCCAAAGGCAAGAAACGATCACACTGACCTACGAAGTCAATCACACATGCCCTGAGCATATCCTCCAAAATCTGCACCGTCCTCTCCGACTGCCCGTCGGTCTGCGGATGAAAGGATGTGCTGAGCTCTATACGAGTCCCCAATTCACTCTGTATTACTCTCCAGAAATGTGAAGTAAACTGAGGGCCTCTATCTAATATGATGGAGATTGGCACACCGTGCAACCGAACTATCTCCTGAACATAAATCTGGGCCAACCTCTCTGAAGTATATATAGTCACCATCGGAATGAAGTGTGTTGACTTGGTCAACCTGTCGACAATGACCCATACTACATCAAACTTTCGCAAAATCCGCGGCAACCCGACTACGAAGTCCATAGTAATGCGCTCCCACTTCCACTCCGATATAGTCATCTACTGAAGTAGGCCACTAGCCTCTGGTGCTCATACTTAACCTACTGGCAATTTAGGCACCTAGCCACATACTCAACTATGTCTTTCTTCATCCGCCGCCACCAATAATGCTACCTTAGGTCGTGATACATCTTCGTAGCACCTGGATGAATGGAATATCGAGAACTGTGTGCCTCCTCTAGAATCCTTTCCCTCAAGCCATCGACATTAGAAACGCATAGACGACCCTGGAGTCGCAGAACGCCATCCTCACTGATAGTAACCTTCTTGGCACCGCCCTGTAGTACCGTCTCTCTGAGAACCAACAAGTGCGGATCATCAAACTGTCAAGCCTTGATCTACTCCAATAGTGAAGACTGGGCAATGACGCACGGAAGAACTTGGCTGGGCCTTAAAATGTCCAACCTTACAAGTCTATTAGCCAAAGACTGAATGTCCAAAGCTAGTGGCCTCTCCTCCACTGAAATGAATGCCAAGCTACCCATACACTTTGCCTTTCTGCTCAAGGCATCCGCGACTACATTCGCCTTGCCCGGATGGTAAAGGATGGTGATGTCATAATCCTTCAGTAACTCAAGCCATCTGCACTGCCTCAAATTAATATTTCTTTGCTTGAACAAATGATGCAAGCTACGATGATCAGTGTAAACCTCACAGGACACCCCATAAAGATAATGCCTCCAGATCTTGAGAGCATGGATAATCGCGGCCAACTCTAAATCGTGCACAGGATAATTCTTCTCATGGGGCTTCAGGTGATGTGAAGCATACGCAACCACTCGCCCCTCCTGCATCAATACACAACCCAAACCAATGCGTGAAGCTTCGCAATACACAGTATACATCCCCGAGCCGGAAGGTAACACTAGAACGGGTGATGTAGTCAAAGCTGTCTTGAGCTTCTGGAAGCTCGCCTCACAATCATCGGACCAACGGAACAGAGCACCCTTCTGGGTCAATCTGGTCAAAGGTGCTACAATAGATGAAAAACCCTCCACAAACCGGCAATAATAGCCTGCTAACCCCAAGAAGCCCCTGATCTCAGTCGCCGTAGTAGGACGAGGCCAACTCTGAACTGCCTCAATCTTCCTGGGATTCACCTTAATGCCCTCGCCTGATACAACATGCCCCAAGAATGCTACAGAATCAAGCCAAAACTCACACTTGGAGAACTTAGCATGTTCCCGCAAGGTGTAAAGCACCACTCTCAAATGTTGCTCGTGCTTCTCCATGCTATGCGAGTAGATCAAAAATATCATCAATGAAGACAATGACAAACGAATCAATGTAAGGCCTGAACACCATGTTCATCAAATCCATAAATGTCGCTGGGGCGTTAGTCAAGCCGAAGGACATCAACAAACACTCATAATGGATGGATCTAGTACGGAAAGCAATCTTCAGAACATCCAAGTCCCGAATCTTCAACTGATGGTACCCCGATCTCAAGTCGTTCTTAGAGAACACCCTAGCACCCTGTAACTGGTCAAACAGATCATCAATACATGACAACGGGTACTTGTTCTTAATGGTGACTTTGTTCAACTGGCGGTAATCAATGCGCATCTGCATAGTCCCATCTTTCTTCTTCACAAATAACACTGGTGCACCCCAAGGTGATACACTCAGCTTGATGGACCCCTTTGCTAGCAACTCCTCAAGCTGTTACTTCAACTCCTTCAACTCTTTCGGAGCCATACGGTACGGTGGGATAGATATAGGCTGGGTACCTGGAGCCAAATCAATGCAGAAATTGATATCACGATCTGGCGGCATGCCTGGAAGATCAGAAAGAAACACATCAGAGAACTCCCGGACTACTAGTACTGAATCAATCGTCGGAGTCTCTGCGGTAGTATCCCGAACATAGGCTAGATAAGCCAAATAACCCTTCTCGACCATGTGTCGAGCCTTCATAAAAAAAATGATCCGGCTAGGCGTGCTGACAAACGAACCCTTCCACTCCAATCTAGGCAACTCGGGCATCGCCAAGGTAACAGTCTTGGCGTGGCAATCAAGGATGAAATGATATGGAGATAACCAGTCCATGCCTAGGATAACCTCAAAGTCGGTCATATCGAGTAACAAGAGATCCTCCCTAGTCTCATAACCACAGAATGTGACCACACAAGACCGATAGATCCGATCTATAACAACAGAATCACCCACAGGAGTGGACACATAAACAGGAGTGCCCAAAGGCTCATGAGGAATATCCAGAAAATGAGCAAACAAGGATGACACATATGAATAGGTGGACCCTAGATCAAATAATACCGAAGCCTCCCTACCGCAGACAGAAATAATACCTGTGATCACGGCATCTGAGGCCTCTGTATCTGGTCTGGCCGGGAAAGCATAGAATCTGGCTGGAGCGCCACCCAGTTGGCCTCCACCTACCTGGCCTCCACCTCTAGGACGGCCCCTACCCACCTGCCCTCGGCCTCTGGGTAGCCGGATGGCTGGTGCTACTGCTGGTGCTGTAATCATAGGCTGCTGACCTTGATGCACTGCCTTGCCCCGAAGTCTGGGACAAAATCTCTTTATATGGCTAGGATCTCCGCACTCGTAACAACCCCTCGGAGTGGTGGGCTGCTGCCCTGAGGTCTGACCCTGATGGCCTGAATACCCACTGAAAGGGCCCTGATTAGCCGGTGGGCGGTAAGAACCCTTTGGCATAGAGGTGAAATAGGGTCGAACTGGAGCACCCCGAGGAGGCGGCGATGCTGGATATGTAGGCCTGCTTGGCTGGCCCCTCCCAAAATGACCTCTTCCCCAGATGGAGCACCACTGAATCCTCCTGAATGATGGAACCGCTTGTCCCGCGGCATCTGCTCTCGATCCCGCTAACGATAACCCTCAATCCTCTGAGCTATCTCCACAACTAGCTGGTAAGAGGTCCACATCTCAACCTCTCGGGCCATAGTGGACCAAATACCGGACTGCAACCCCAAAACGAACCTTCGTACTCTCTTTGTCTCAGTAGGTAGTATCATCAATGCATGACAATACAACTCAGAGAATCTCGCCTCATAATCAGTCACCGATATTTGGTCCTACCAGAGCTGCTCAAACTGAGATAGCTGGGGCAACTCTAGGACATCCTCGTCCCCTACCTCGGGCTGGTTCTCTCCCATGGCCTCTGCCTCGGCCTCTAACAACAGGGGGAGCAGCCCCTCCCGGTCTAGAACATCCGCTGTGTGCATTCTTACCATATGTGAGAGAATAAGAGAAAGACACTTAGTATAACATCAACTGCACGATAGGAGATGAAGAAAGAGTAGTTTCCTATCACCCTATAGCCCCTCGAAGATAAGTACAGACGTCTCTGCACCGATCCGCAAGACTCTATTAGGCCTGCTCATAACTTCGTCACCTCGTGCGTACGTAGCCCTCACAAATAAAAGCACATATTAATTACATTTACCTATGGGGTTAGTTCCCTCTTACAAGGTTAGAAAAGAGACTTACCTTGTCTCAAAGCCTTCTTTCCGGTCCAAGATTGTGCTCAAATCCTCAATTCGGTGCCAAACGACTTGAAACTAGTCAAATATTATATAAAACGATCAATACATGCTCAAAAGTTCATATTCCAACTATTAAAGGGATTACCCAACCCCAAATATAGGATTCCCAAAATTCACCCCCGGGCCCACGTTCCCGGATTCCAGAAATCTTCGAAGAAAGTTGTTACCCATAACCTCACAAACTAAAATATATGATTTCACTAAATTCCATAACTAATTTCGTAGTTAAATCTCATTTTTGTCAAAAACCTAGGTTTTCACCTAAACCCATGATTTTTCACTAATTTACATGTTATAATCTACCCATAACAAGGCATTTAACTCTTATTGTGTAAAAATTACTTACCTCAAAGTGCTAGGTAAAATCCCCTATCTAAGAGCTCCAAGAATTGCCCAACAAGGAAATAAAATGAGCCAAAAATGACTAAGTCTCGTCATTAAATGAGTGTTCTGCCCAGCAGTATTTTTGCATCTGCGGTGCCTGGGCCGCATTTGCAGCGTCGCTTCTGCGGACCAAGGTCCGCTTCTGTGGAAGAGCCCAAGGCTGGCTAGGCTCGCATCTGCGTACGGGGCCCCGCTTCTATGGTCCCGCTTCTGCGTCCATCCTACCGCTTCTGCGGCTCAAGCCGCTTCTGCGATCACTGCCCTCGCACCTGCGCTTTCGCAGGTGCGCAAACTCGTTCGCTCCTGCGGTCCTAGGCAGCCTTGGCTGGTTCGCTTCTGCGACTCATCTCTCACACCTGCGAGCTCGCACCTGCAGTTGGCCAAGAGCAGGTGCGATCACACAAGAAGCTGAAGGCTTCAGCACTTTCCTTCAAGTCCAAACTTGATCCGATCCTTGTCCGTTTAACGCCCGGGGCCCCCGGGGCCTTGCCCGAATGCACCAACAAGTTTGAAATCATAAAACAAACTCACTTGAACTCAAGAAATGCACAAAACAACATCAAAACTAAGAATCACACCATAAACCAATTGAATCAAAATTATGAACTTCAAGTTCTTAAATTTTCTCCCAACGCGCCGAAACGTACTTAAACTACTCAGAATGACACCAAATTTTGCGTGCAAGTCTTAAATCACTATACGGAACTATTCCTAGTCTTGGAATCCCGTTTGGACCTTGATAACACCAAAACCTACTCCAAACCAAATTTAAAGAACTTTAAAACCTTCAAAGAACCAACTTTCACTATTAGGCGCTGAAATGCTCCCGGGTCATCCAAAACCCGATCCGAACATACGCCCAAGTCCGAAATCATCATACGAACCTATTGGAACCATCAAATCTCAATTCTGAGGTCGTTTACTCAAAATGTTGACCGAAGTCAAACTTAGCCATTTTAGCCAACCTTAAAGAACCAAGTGTTCCAATTTCAACCTGAACCCTTCCAAATCCCAAACTTACCATCCTCGTAAGTCATAAAACAATAAAAGCATGTATGGGGTTCTAAAATGCAAAATGACATGTCGGGTCGTTACATGATGGATATCAATTGGATATGATAATAAGTGTACGAGGCATATTATAAGTGATGTGGAGTCAAGTCAAGTTGAAAATTACATGATAGACTAAAATTCCAAATGAGTAAGCACAAAACCAAACTTTGGACGCGCATATCTACATATATATGAGGATTTATGTTATGTACAACCTATCAAATGAAAGAGCTTTGAGTCTAATTTCTAATGCTTAAAACCGTTCGTCATTTGGACACTCCTACAAGAAGTTATGAACACATTCCCAAAGGTTGGCTCTGCGGTCAATTTCGCGACCGCAAAATGGTTCCGCGGACCGCATAAGCATTGCAAAGTGGAGCAGAGACAGACAAATTTTAAAATACCTATTATGCTATCGCATAATTGATTATGCTGCCCACAAAATCAATTATGCTGCCCACAAAACGATTATGTTGTAGCACAATTGCACCACATAATTGACTTCGGGGGTCATTTTTGGAAATTTTCATATTCGATCCAATTTTGAAATAAGGCCTTAGGGGGGTCATTTTAGAAGGTAAAATGTGATTTTTTTTACAGAGAGGAGAGAGCTATCTTAGACAGAGAAAGAGAAGACCTAGCTATTTTGTTCATCAATTCTTGCTCAAGGCTTGAAAATTTCATAAGATCTTCATCTAATAGGTAAGATTCTACTCCCTAACCCTAAATTTTGGGATTTGGATTAAAAGTAGGTCATAAGAAGTATGATTCTTAGGTGTGAGAGTATTATGTATGTACTAATAAGGTTTGTGGGAAGATTGTTGAGCTTAAATAAGTAAAGATTGGGTTGTGGAATGAAGAGAATCTTGTAGAAGAACCTTGTAGCCAAATTTGCACACCTAGTGTTTGATAAAATGCTCAAATGAGCTGAAACCATGAATAACTTCCTAATTTGTTTTCAATTTTGTTATGTCTCAAAATAGATTGGGATTGCTAGAATTTCCGGAACGTTGTAGTAAATAAAGAAAAGCTCAAAGCGAGGTATGTTGGCTAAACTACTCTCTTAGAATTGAATTCCATGATGTTCCCGTAAGTTTCAAGTATGGTTGTCTCAAATTCCTTATTCTACGTTCCGAGATATTCCCAATAAATTCAATTATCCCTAGCTATTTTGTTCATCAATTCTTGCTCAAGGCTTGAAGATTTCACAAGATCTTCATCTAATAGGTAAGATTCTACTCCTTAGTCCTAAATTTCGGGATTTGGATTAAAAGTAGGTCATGAGAAGTATGATTCTTGGGTGTGAGAGTATTATGTATACATATATGTACCAATAAGGTTTATGGAAAGATTGTTGAGCTTAAATAAGTAAAGATTGGGTTGTGGAATGAAGGAAATCTTGTAGAAGAACCTTGTAGCCAAATTTGCACTCCTAGTGTTTGATAAAATGCTCAAATGAGCTGAAATCATGAATATCTTCCTAATTTGCGTTAAATTTTGTTATGTCTCAAAATAGATTGGGATTGCTATAATTTCCGGAATGTTGTAGTAATTAAAGAAAATCTCAAAGCGGGGATGTTGGCTAAACTACTCTCTTAGAATTGAATTCCATGATGTTCCCGTAAGTTTCAAGTATGGTTGTCTCAAGTTCCTTATTCTATGTTCCGAGATGTTTCGAATAAATTCGATTGTCCCGAATAAGCAAAGTGTCAAGAATTATGTATTCAAAATGTGTTCCGAATGTTCCTATCACATTATGTTATCCTTTGGGAATGTGTTAAAGAATGATATATGTATTAAAATGCTATGTCTTTGAGTCATGTTTCAAATGAAGGTTATGATGCCAAATTGTATGAGAAAATCTCAATATGCTTAAGACTCTTAATTGCTCATATGTATACCTAAAGTCTTGATTAGAAATGTCTTATTGTTGATAATATATAAAGATGGTTGGAAGAGAAATAAGTGAATTGGAGATAAAAATTGTGGCCAACGTGCCAAGAGTGAAAGTTATACTTGTGGCCAATGGTGCCAATGAAATAAGATGATGTGAGAAAGATTATGAAATGAGCTTTGATTCAACTATTCCAAAATGGACTTCGAAAATAGAATTGCCTAAAAGCATTATGAACTCAAGTGATGCCCATATGTGGTTGTTTTAACTAATGTTATGCTTTGTAAGTAGTTTCGATGTGTTTTGCGTTCTTACATATTCGTGAGTTGAAATTGTGTATTGCCCTTTTTGGGGAAAAGTATTTCAAGAATAAATTATATGTTACTTGTTTATGATTTTAACTTGTGCTTCGATTGCCAATAATTTTACTCCATTTCTTGGAAAGAAATCCATTGTGTTTAAAACTTTCATTACTAATGAACCTAAAGTTGTGATTTCCGGAATATTCTATTTGTTTAAATTTATGATGATGATCCATGAAAGATAAGAAATGAAAGTATGGAATATGAAATACGGCCATTGTGCCATAAATGAAGAATCATATGTATGGCCAAGAGAGCCAATGAAATAATGATGTTGACAGTTGTTAAAAGTGCCAATGAGGCTATATACGGTATGAAAGGTTATGAGGTAAATGCATTTGTATTGTTGTTTTCTTTGTAAGCAAATAAAAAATATTTTTGGGAGTAGCGATAGTCACCGAGGAAGGGTAGGTTGAAATAACCTAGCCCCGAAACTACACGTCCCGGTGTAGGTGTGGATTGTAATTATTCCCCTTATTTTGGATGAGATTGATGTGATAAAATTATTCCCCTTAATTGGGAGGAGATGATTGATAGAAAAGGATGATGTCGATCCACATGGCCTTGTAGTGAGATGGCCTAGCCGATCGGGTCGTGATCGGACACCATGTCGCACACATAGTGGTGATTGTGCTAGAAATTGTAATTGAAATTGTGATTGTGGTTGATGTCTCGGATGAGATGGCCTAGCCGATCGAGTCGTGATCGAACTCCGTGCTAAAAGTACGGTGGTATTGGTATTGTGAATATTGGTATGTGAACAGTGTTATTGTGAACGTGGTATATCGGTGCTAAAGATTTCCCAACCAAAAATAATATTATTATCATATTTTGATTATCACTTCACGGTGTTATCTTCATATTTTGGGAATTATTATGTTTTAACTTGGCATTTGAGTATCATTGATTATTGATTATTGTTTCCATGGTTTTCCCTTTCTTACATTGGAATTCTATTTTGAAAGAGGACAGTTAGCTTTACATACTAGTACTATTCCATATGTACTAACGTCCCTTTTGTCGGGGGCGCTACATCTTTAATGGATGTAGGTGGTTCATCAGTGGGCAACTTTGGTCCTCGTTAGCAGTCACTCTCTATTCAGCAGGTTTTGGTGAGCCCTACTCTATTCCGGGCCTGATGTCATTTGAGTCGTACATTGTGTTTTGAGGTATAGCCGGGGCCTTGTTGCCGGCACTTCCATATTACTCTTGTGTTGTACTTAGAGACTCCGTAGACAGGTTATGGGTGGTAGTTAAATGTTGGTATTTGGCAAATATGTTTTTCATTATATCTATAAACTTGTAATATTTTGGAAATTATGAATAAAGCTGCTAATGGAAATGAAATGGGAGTTGTTAATGAAATCTTTTCAATGTTTGATTAATGGAGTACATGTCCTCTTTATTCATGGATGAGTTTGGGTAGAAGGAAATCTAATAGGCTTTCTCGGTCAAGTTCACTTGGTTGAGCATCGGTCGCGCTCCCCGATTTCGGGGCATGAAACTTGAGCCAAACAGACCCGGCACCGATGGCACAGTTCCAAAATCATGGGGTCAAGTCCCCCGCTCAAAGAAAACAGATCCAAAGTGAAGGGATACGTGTAAACATACGTAAAACCCTTCTTAGTGATGGTCACTCGCTCCACCAAGTCAGGAGCAATGATATTTAGGGCATGGAAACCACAATCTTCCTTCACAACAGGAATACTGGAATGGCGAATATATGAGGGGTATTTACCAACAGCCCAAGTTCGAGGGTTTGAAGTGGAGAACTTCTCTTCGAAATATTTGGCAGTGTTTAGATGTTTAGGGATGATGGTGCTCACTATGGGAGGATCAGCATCAACATTAACCTCCTTATCTTTACTCCTCTTTGGGCCTCCGTCGAAGAGAAGACCGGAGTTCTTGGAAGAATTAGTATAAGAAGCCACAATGATAAAAAGATGATAAGAGTTTTTTGAAGAAGATCAAAGAGAGCTGAAAGCATAAGGAAGTTAAGTGCAAAGAACTTAAGGAAGCTTATGAAGTTGTTAGAAGTAAAAGAAGAGGAATGATGCGTATAAGTAAAGGTATAGGCGGCTAAAATCGTGGTCATGATTACCTCGAGATCTGGAAAAAATATTACTAAATCATGGAGTAACACGTGTTCGGAGTATTAAATGCGAGGAGACGTGCGTTTTATCAAGCGTCAAAAACTTTTCAGAAAGGTTCAGAAAATTTCCCGCCAAGATAGGAATCTTCACCAACTTTCCGATGACACAAAGATGTGTCACCGAAAAGTAGGGGGACTATCTGTATAGGATAAAATTAATTTATATTAAATGCTTGAATGATTATATGACATGTCGAACTGGAGGCAGACGAAAGATGAAGAAAGAGGGAACCAAGACCGAGGACAGCAGCTTCAGTTGGCATTGGGTAGCTCCCGAAGAGAACATGGTCAACGGAGGCAAACGAATGTTTGTCACCGGATGGCATTTAATGAAGAATATTCCTTAGCACTAAATATACAGCCGTTGCAGAGAATTTTGGCATTCATGGCCTGTTGTAACACATTCATCAATGGCCTCCAATATTGTCATTTAAGAGGGGCTTGATCCTAGGACCTTGTTCCCTAGGTATAGCTATAAATAGGGAATTCAACAACCATTGTAAAAAAGAAAATCTCTGGCAAAACTTATGCTACACATTATTCTCAAGCTAAATAATACTTTATTTTCGGTCTAATATTGTTCTTATCACTGTCTTCAGAAGCCTTGCTCCCGGAACCAAGTTGCCTGCTATTTCTTTCGATTTTAACACTAAGTTCTATATTTTCATTTAATTTATTTATCATTTTGGGATCAATTAGTTCGCTTGTCTATAAATCACGCACCAAATTCAACTGTACCATTTTACGGGTAAACATATATGTTATCACCTTGTGTCAATTTTTTTTAATATGTACTCGATTTATTGAATCTTTAGCCCATGTGCAGGGCTCGAGCCCAAGATGGCTCTTGCCCAACTTCGTTTGATTTTTTTCCCAAACTCGTGTGTTTTGCATGAGTCACTCCCATGAAATTATCATGTGTTAAACATAATAACTGTCACGACCCACAATTTATTAAAGGTCATGATAGCGCCGGACACCGCTGTCAGGCAAGTCAGCCGTAAATACTCAATTTGGTTCTCATTTTAATATTTTGAAATTTTATTTTTTCCTTCCATGAAACAGTAGAAGATGAAATTTACAGAGTAAATGATAATATTTTTAACAAATTTCAATACAAAATAACTCATAGTCACCCCAAAACCTGGTGTCACGAGTGCATGAGCATCAACTAGGAATGTAAAATAAAGTACAGCATCTATCCGGAATACAAATTTGGACAAGAGAAATATAAATACTCTGAAGGAGACTCTGCCGGCTGCGAATCGCAATGTGGAATGCAGCTCACGTAAGTCCCCGTATGCATACACGCCTCTGCTCTCACAAGGCCACTAGTCACATATGTACCTGCACAAAAATGTGCAGCAAGTGTAGCATGAGTACGTAAGAAACGTGTATCCAGTAAGTATCTAGCCTAACCCCAGAGAAGTAATGACGAGGGGTCGACATCGACACTCACTAGTGATCCAACAACATAAGGTACAGTAAAGAGGTAAGTAAGTGTGAGGCAGAGTAAATAAATGAAATAAACAAGTATAAATCATGTGTTACAAATCCCCCTCTTCATGAGGAACTCAAGCTCTCCATTTGAAATTCCCTCCTTAACCGGAGCATATACATATATAGAGTGGATCTCATCAAGTAGCTTACCATAATTCAAATCCGTAAATTTCACAGATACACTGGCTTCTTGCCAAGTTTTACGCACAATTTCATGGGGATATGATATAGGAAATGCCGAGGCGTATGGCCTGATCTAACATAATAATAAAACTCTGCACTTCCGAGGGTCGAACGGCCCGAACCGTATGATAAATCAATTAACCCGCCGAGGCGAATGGCCCGCTCCCATGAGAGTGTGGTACATAAATCTTACCGAGGCGAACTGCCTGATCCCATAAGAAGTGAAATACAAATTTCTGCCGAGGCGAACGGCCCGATCCCATTAGAATAAGAAGCTTTGACGGGTCCTTGACCCCACTCACAAATAAAAGTGTGATTTGTAATTTCTTTAACAAAAACCTTTCAATGAAGTATATATATATATATCACGGAAAATATGTCGTAGGAGGAGTGAAGTTATTCGGTGACGAATCGTGAAATCGTGAAGTCTCTACAATAGCAAGTCTAGTCTCAAGTAGAAATGTAAAATAAGGAATTAAACAAGCAAGGATAATCCCTATAGTACAAGTACAGCATGGGGTGAACCTAAGTCTACCCGGACAATAACATGAATCTAACTATGTACGGATTCTCGTCACCTCGTGCGCACGTAGTCCCTGCAACAAGTTGCACACATTAAATACATCACCTAGGGGTAGTTTTCCCCCTCATAGAGTTAGACATGAAACTTACCTCACTCCGAAGTTCCATAACCGGCTCCAAATCCTTTCCAACAACTCGAACTGATGCCCATCGCTCCAAAACTATTCAATAAATGTGCAAATCCATAAATATATTCTCTAATACTCATTATAATTTAGTTTATAACAATTTCCAACTTCGCTCGAAAAATCGATAAAGCAACCGTCGAGCCTACGTGCCCGGATTCAGAAACCTTTTGAAGACAAACACTACCCATAGCACTACGAACTCAAATATATAATTTGTTCTCAATTCTAGGCCCAAATTCATGATCAGAATCCAAAAATACCAATTTCTAGGTTTTTCTTCAAAATTCCAAATTTCTACAAATTTTCATGTCTAAATCCACATATAAACCTTGTATTTAACTCTCAACTAGAAGAAATCACTTACCTATTGATGTTGATGGAACCCCCTCTTAAAATGCTCTCAAAAATTGCCCAAGTCCAAGTGGGAAATGAGGGAAATGGGCTAAGTCTCGGAATAAAAAGCCCTTGGCTCTAGCTGCAGATGTCGCATTTAGGACATCTGGCTCGCAAATGCTATGGTCGCATTTGCGACAAATGCACCGCAAATGCAAAGCCAAGCTGTCCCTGCCATGGTCGCATTTACGACTAGGATCCTCGCAAATGCGAAGAGGACAGCATCGCAAAAGCGATAAATTCTTCGCAAATGCGATCTTTCCCTCAGCAACCCAGGTTCACAAATGCGAACACTTCTTCGCAAATGCGATCACACCAGAACCAGCAATCCAACTTCTTCACAAAACACTCCGAAGCAACTCTGAAACTCACCCGAACCCCCGGGGCTCCAAACTAAACACCCACACAAGTCTAAAAACATAATACGAACTTGTTCGAGGCCTCAAATCACATCAAACAACGTCGAATTCATGAATCGCACCCCATTCCAAGCTTAATGAACTTTAAAACTTCAAACTTCTACATTCGATGCCTAAACCTATGAAATCACGTCCGATTGACCTCAAATTTTGCACACAAGTCACATTCGACATTACAGACCTATTCCAACTTTCGAAATCGAAATCCGAACCCGATATCAAAAAGTTCACTCCCGGTCAAACTTCTCAAAAACCTTCAAATTTCTAACTTCCGCCAAATGACACCAAAATGACTTACGGACCTCCGAATCCACTTTCGGACGCGCTCCCAATACCAGAATCACCATACGGAGCTATTCCCAGACTCGAAATCCCAAATGGACATCGATAACATTGAAATACACTTCAACCCAAATTTATGAAATTCTTTCAAAATGCCAACCTTCCACAATAGGCGCTGAAACGCTCCCGGGCCATCCAAAACCCGATCCGAATATACGCCCAAGTCCAAAATCATCATACAAACCTGTTGGAACCTTCAAATCCTGATTCCGAGGTCGTTTACTCAAAAATATACTTTAGTCAATTCTTCCAACTTAAAGCTTTAGTCGCCGTAGTAGGACGAGGCCAACTCTGAACTGCCTCAATCTTCCTGGGATTCACCTTAATGCCCTCGCCTGATACAACATGCCCCAAGAATGCTACAGAATCAAGCCAAAACTCACACTTGGAGAACTTAGCATGTTCCCGCAAGGTGTAAAGCACCACTCTCAAATGTTGCTCGTGCTTCTCCATGCTATGCGAGTAGATCAAAAATATCATCAATGAAGACAATGACAAACGAATCAATGTAAGGCCTGAACACCCTGTTCATCAAATCCATAAATGCCGCTGGGGCATTAGTAAAGCCGAAGGACATCACCAAACACTCGTAATGGATGGATCTAGTGCGGAAAGCAATCTTCAGAACATCCGAGTCCCGAATCTTCAACTGATGGTACCCCGATCTCAAGTCGTTCTTAGAGAACACCCTAGCACCCTGTAACTGGTCAAACAGATCATCAATACGTGACAACGGGTACTTGTTTTTAATGGTGACTTTGTTCAACTGGCGGTAATCAATGCGCATCTGCATAGTCCCATCTTTCTTCTTCACAAATAACACTGATGCACCCCAAGGTGATACACTTAGCTTGACGGACCCCTTTGCTAGCAACTCCTCAAGCTGTTACTTCAACTCCTTCAACTCTTTCGGAGCCATACAGTATGGTGGGATAGATATACGCTGGGTACCTGGAGCCAAATCAACGCAGAAATTGATATCACGATCTGGTGGCATGCCTGGAAGATCAGAAGGAAACACATCAGAGAACTCCCGGACTACTAGTACTGAATCAACCGTCGGAGTCTCTGCGGTAGTATCCCGAACATAGGCTAGATAAGCCAAATAACCCTTCTCGACCATGTGTCGAGCCTTCATAAAAGAAATGATCCGGCTAGGCGTGCTGACAGATAAACCCTTCCACTCCAATCTAGGCAACTCGGGCATCGCCAAGGTAACAGTCTTGGCGTGGCAATCAAGGATGAAATGATATGGAGATAACCAGTCCATGCCTAGGATAACCTCAAAGTCGGTCATATCGAGTAACAAGAGATCCTCCCTAGTCTCATAACCACAGAATGTGACCACACAAGACCGATAGATCCGATCTACAACAACAGAATCGCCCACAGGAGTGGACACATAAACAGGAGTGCCCAAAGGCTCATGAGGAATATCCAGAAAATGAGCAAACAAGGATGACACATATGAATAGGTGGACCCTAGATCAAATAATACCGAAGCCTCCCTACCGCAGACAGAAATAATACCAGAGATCACGGCATCTGAGGCCTCTGTATCTGGTCTGGCCGGGAAAGCATAGAATCTGGCTGGAGCGCCACCTGGTTGGCCTCCACCTGCCTGGCCTCCACCTCTAGGACGGCCCCTACCCACCTGCCCTCTGCCTCTGGGTGGCCGGATGGCTGGTGCTACTGCTGGTGCTGTAATCATAGGCTGCTGACCTTGATGCACTGCCTTGCCCCGAAGTCTGGGACAAAATCTCTTTATATGGCTAGGATCTCCGCACTCGTAACAACCCCTCGGAGTGGTGGGCTACTACCCTGAGGTCTGACCCTGATGGCCTGAATACCCACTGAAAGGGCCCTGAATAGCCGGTGGGCGGTAAGAACCCTTTGGCATAGAGCTGAAATAGGATCGAACTGGAGCACCCCGAGGAGGCAGTGATGCTGGATATGTAGGCCTGTTTGGCTGGCCCCTCCCAAAATGACCTCTTCCCCCAGATGGAGCACCACTGAATCCTCCCGAATGACGGAACCGCTTGTCCCACGGCATCTGCTCTCGATCCTGCTAACGATAACCCTCAATCCTCTGAGCTATCTCCAAAACTAGCTGGTAAGAGGTCCCCATCTCAACCTCTCGGGCCATAGTGGACCAAATACCGGACTGCAACCCCAAAACGAACCTTCGTACTCTCTCTGTCTCAGTAGGTAGTATCATCAATGCATGACAATACAACTCAGAGAATCTCGCCTCATAATCAGTCACCGATATTTGGTCCTACCAGAGCTGCTCAAACTGAGATAGCTGGGGCAACTCTAGGACATCCTCGTCCCCTACCTCGGGCTGGTTCTCTCCCATGGCCTCTGCCTCGGCCTCTAACAACAGGGGGAGCAGCCCCTCCCGGTCTAGAACATCCGCTGTGTGCATTCTTACCATATGTGAGAGAATAAGAGAAAGACACTTAGTATAACATCAACTGCACGATAGGAGATGAAGAAAGAGTAGTTTCCTATCACCCTATAGCCCCTCGAAGATAAGTACAGACGTCTCTGCACCGATCCGCAAGACTCTATTAGGCCTGCTCATAACTTATGAGACCTACGTGAACCTAGTGCTCTGATACCATGTTGTCACGACCCACTTTCTCCTATAAGCCGTGATGATGCCCAACGTTGCCGCTAGGCACGCCAACTTTAAACTAACTCTGTAATCTTTTTTTAGCGGTTTAAAATAGTTGATTTTCAATTTATGCACAAATAAGAAATGGAGGTTTTATATAAAAAAAAATGAGAGATAAAATTTTTTAAAACAAGTGAGATAAGATAAATTACCCAAACAAAAACCATCAGGTGCCTACTAAAATACCAAAGGAAGACTTCGGCTGCTGTAGAACGGGCTCAGAAGACAGCTCACTGCAATGTCTCACAGTAGTAATCAAGTATGCGCGTCGGACTGATATCCAGAAGCACCTACCTCAGATCCTACACATCAAGTGTAGAAGTGTAGCGTGAGTGCATAAACAACATGTACCCAGTAAGTATCTAGTCTAACCTCAAAGAAGTAGTGACGAGGGATCGACTTTGACACTTACTATGGGCCAACAATAAAAATATATACAACTGCTAATTAGATATGGGATATATAAATGACAATAGAACCCCAAAAGCAAGAATTTAAATAGCCAATCCTTTCACCAAATAGTAATTACCAAACCAATTTCTATCCTTTAATCTTTTAACCTATCAAACCAATGAAGCAATATCAAACATATTGGAATTTTCAATATCATTTCGCATGAGTTATGCCGAGGACGTACGGTCCGATCCAGAATACATATAAATATACTGTGTGCACTGTCGAGGGTCGAACGACGCGAACCATAGATGCATTTATTAACCTGCCGAAGCGATCGTCCCGCTCCCATGAGAGTAGTGGAAATTTTCCCCGCTCGCGGAATATACTTGCGATGTGGTTGAACATAGATTTCTCAAGTTATTCCTCAATTCTTTCCAAAACAAGAAAATCCAACTAGAAACTTTAAAAGTCATTGAAACCCTCAATCTCATCTCTATCCGAGGCAATTAGTAAGTATAATCAAATAGCAATGTCAACCAAGCATGGTGTAAACCTAAAGCTACCCAGACATAAGCAAAATTAGTAGCTGTGTACGGACTCTCGTCACCTCGTGCGTACGTAGCCCCCACAAATAAAAGCACAGATTAATTACATTTACCTATGGGGTTAGTTCCCTCTTACAAGGTTAGAAAAGAGACTTACCTTGTCTCAAAGCCTTCTTTCCGGTCCAAGATTGTGCTCAAATCCTCAATTCGGTGCCAAACGACTTGAAACTAGTCAAATATTATATAAAACGATCAATACATGCTCAAAAGTTCATATTCCAACTATTAAAGGGATTACCCAACCCCAAATATAGGATTCCCAAAATTCACCCCCGGGCCCACGTTCCCGGATTCCAGAAATCTTCGAAGAAAGTTGTTACCCATAACCTCACGAACTAAAATATATGATTTCACTAAATTCCATAACTAATTTCGTGGTTAAATCTCATTTTTGTAAAAAACCTAGGTTTTCACCTAAACCCATGATTTTTCACTAATTTACATGTTATAATCTACCCATAACAAGGCATTTAACTCTCATTGTGTAGAAATTACTTACCTCAAAGTGCTAGGTGAAATCCCCTATCTAAGAGCTCCAAGAATTTCCCAACAAGGAAATAAAATGAGCCAAAAATGACTAAGTCCCGTCATTAAATGAGTGTTCTGCCCAGCAGTATTTTTGCATCTGCGGTGCCTGGGCCGCATTTGCAGCATCGCTTCTGCGGACCAAGGTCTACTTCTGTGGAAGAGCCCAAGGCTGGCTAGGCTCGCTTCTGCATATGGGGCCCCGCTTCTATGGTCCTGCTTCTGCGTCCATCCTGCCGCTTCTGCGATCACTGCCCTCGCACCTGCGCTTTCGCAGGTGCGCAAACTCGTTCGCTCCTGCGGTCCTAGGCAACCTTGGCTGGTTCGCTTTTGCGGCTCGTCTCTCACACCTGCGAGCTCGCACCTGCAGTTGGCCAATAGCAGGTGCGATCACACCAGAAGCTGAAGGCTTCAGCACTTGCCTTCTAGTCCAAACTTGATCCGATCCTTGTCTGTTTAACGCCCGGGGCCCCCGGGGCCTTGCCCGAATGCACCAGCAAGTTTGAAATCATAAAACAAACTAGCTCGAACTCATGAAATGCACAAAACAACATCAAAACTAAGAATCACACCATAAACCTATTGAATCAAAATTATGAACTTCAAGTTCTTAAATTTTCTCCCAACGTACTTAAACTACTCAGAATGACAACAAATTTTGTGTGCAAGTCTTAAATCACTATACGGAACTATTCCCGATCTTGGAATCCTATTTGGACCTTGATAACACCAAAACCTACTCCAAACCAAATTAAAAGAACTTTAAAACCTTCAAAGAACCAACTTTCACTATTAGGCGCCGAAATGCTCTCGGGTCATCCGAAACCCGATCCGAACATACGCCCAAGGCCGAAATCATCATACGAATCTATTGAAACCGTCAAATCCTAATTCCGAGATCGTTTACTCAAAATGTTGACCGAAGTCAAACTTAGCCTTTTTAGCCAACCTTAAAGAACCAAGTGTTCCGATTTCAACCTGAACCCTTCCAAATCCCGAACTTGCCATCCTCGTAAGTCATAAAATAATAAAAGCATGTACGGGGTTCTAAAATGCAAAACGACATGTCGGGTCGTTACATGATGGATATCAATTGGATATGATAAGTGATGTGGGGTCAAGTCAAGATGAAAATTACATGATAGACTAAAATTCCAAATGAGTAAGCACAAAACCAAACTTTGGACGCGCATATCTACATATATATGAGGATTTATGTGATGTACAACCTATCAAATGAAAGAGCTTTGAGTCTAATTTCTAATGCTTAAAACCGTTCGTTATTTGGACACTCCTACAAGAAGTTATGAACACATTCCCAAAGGTTGGCTCTGCGGTCAATTTCGCGACCGCAAAATGGTTCCGCGGACCGCATAAGCATGGAAAAGTGGAGCAGAGACGGACAAATTTTAAAATACCTATTATGCTGCCCACAAAACGATTATGCTGTAGCACAATTGCACCACATAATTGACTTCGGGGGTCATTTTTGGAAATTTTCATATCCGATCCAATTTTGAAATAAGACCTTAGGGGGTCATTTTAGAAGGTAAAATGTGATTTTTTTTTTAGAGAGAGGAGAGAGCTATCTTAGAGAGAGAACGAGAAGACCTAGCTATTTTGTTCATCAATTCTTGCTCAAGGCTTGAAAATTTCATAAGATCTTCATCTAATAGGTAAGATTCTACTCCCTAACCCTAAATTTTGGGATTTGGATTAAAAGTAGGTCATAAGAAGTATGATTCTTAGGTGTGAGAGTATTATGTATGTACTAATAAGGTTTGTGGGAAGATTGTTGAGCTTAAATAAGTAAAGATTGGGTTGTGGAATGAAGAGAATCTTGTAGAAGAACCTTGTAGCCAAATTTGTACACCTAGTGTTTGATAAAATGCTCAAATGAGCTGAAACCATGAATATCTTCCTAATTTGTGTTCAATTTTGTTATGTCTCAAAATAGATTGAGATTGCTAGAATTTCCAGAACGTTGTAGTAATTAAAGAAAAGCTCAAAGCGAGGTATGTTGGCTAAACTACTCTCTTAGAATTGAATTCCATGATGTTCCCGTAAGTTTCAAGTATGGTTGTCTCAAATTCCTTATTCTATGTTCTGAGATATTCCCAATAAATTCGATTATCCCTAGCTATTTTGTTAATCAATTCTTGCTCAAGGCTTGAAGATTTCACAAGATCTTCATCTAATAGGTAAGATTCTACTCCCTAGTCCTAAATTTCGGGATTTGGATTAAAAGTAGGTCATGAGAAGTATGATTCTTGGGTGTGAGAGTATTATGTATACATATATGTACCAATAAGGTTTATGGAAAGATTGTTGAGCTTAAATAAGTAAAGATTGGGTTGTGGAATGAAGGAAATCTTGTAGAAGAACCTTGTAGCCAAATTTGCACTCCTAGTGTTTGATAAAATGCTCAAATGAGCTGAAACCATGAATATCTTCCTAATTTGTGTTAAATTTTGTTATGTCTCAAAATAGATTGGGATTGCTAGAATTTTCGGAATGTTGTAGTAATTAAAGAAAATCTCAAAGCGGGGATGTTGGCTAAACTACTCTCTTAGAATTGAATTCCATGATGTTCCCGTAAGTTTCAAGTACGGTTGTCTCAAGTTCCTTATTCTATGTTCCGAGATGTTCCGAATAAATTCGATTGTCCCGAATAAGCAAAGTGTCAAGAATTATGTATTCAAAACGTGTTCCGAATGTTCCTATCACATTATGTTATCCTTTGGGAATGTGTTAAAGAATGAAGGTTATGATGCTATGTCTTTGAGTCATGTTTCAAATGAAGGTTATGATGCCAAATTGTGTGAGAAAATCTCAATATGCTTAAGACTCTTAATTGCTCATATGTATACCTAAAGTCTTGATTGGAAATGTCTTATTGTTGATAATCTATAAAGATGGTTGGAAGAGAAATAGGTGAATTGGAGATAAAAATTGTGGCCAACGTGCCAAGAGTGAAATTTATACTTGTGGCCAATGGTGCCAATGAAATAAGATGATGTGAGAAAGATTATGAAATGAGCTTTGATTCAACTATTCCAAAATGGACTTCGAAAATAGAATTGCCTAAAAGTATTATGAACTCAAGTGATGCCCATATGTGGTTGTTTTAACTAATGTTATGCTTTGTAAGTAGTTTTGATGTGTTTTGCATTCTTACATATTCGTGAGTTGAAATTGTGTATTGCCCTTTTTGGGAAAAAGTATTTCAAGAATAAATTATATGTTACTTGTTTATGATTTTAACTTGTGCTTCGATTGCCAATCATTTTACTCCATTTCTTGGAAAGAAATCCATTGTGTTTAAAACTTTCATTACTAATGAACCTAAAGTTGCGATTTCCGGAATATTCTATTTGTTTAAATTTATGATGATGATCCATGAAAGGTAAGAAATGAAAGTATGGAATATGAAATACGGCCATTGTGCCATAAATGAAGAATTATATGTATGGCCAAGAGAGCCAATGAAATAATGATGTTGAAAGTTGTTAAAAGTGCCAATGAGGCTATATACGGTATGAAAGGTTATGAGGTAAATGCATTTGTATTGTTGTTTTCTTTGTAAGCAAATAAAAAATATTTTTGGGAGTAGCGATAGTCACCGAGGAAGGGTAGGTTGAAATAACCTAGCCCCGAAACTACACGTCCCGGTGTAGGTGTGGATTGTAATTATTCCCCTTATTTTGGATGAGATTGATGTGATAAAATTATTCCCCTTAATTGGGAGGAGATGATTGATAGAAAAGGATGATGTCGATCCACATGGCCTTGTAGTGAGATGGCCTAGCCGATCGGGTCGTGATCGGACATTATGTCGCACACATAGTGGTGATTGTGCTGGAAATTATAATTGAAATTGTGATTGTGGTTGATGTCTCGGATGAGATGGCCTAGTCGATCGGGTCGTGATCGAACTCCGTCTAAAAGTACGGTGGTATTGGTATTGTGAATATTGGTATGTGAACAGTGTTATTGTGAACGTGGTATATCGGTGCTAAAGATTTCCCAACCAAAAATAATATTATTATCATATTTTGATTATCACTTCACAGTGTTATCTTCATATTTTGGAAATTATTATGTTTTAACTTGGCATTTGAGTATCATTGATTATTGATTATTGTTTCCATGGTTTTCCCTTTCTTACATTAGAATTCTATTTTGAAAGAGAACAGTTAGTTTTACATACTAGTACTATTCCATATGTACTAACGTCCCTTTTGTCGGGGGCGCTGCATCTTTAATGGATGCAGGTGGTTCATCAGCGGGCAACTTTGGTCCTCGTTAGCAGTCACTCTCTATTCAGCAGGTTTTGGTGAGCCCTACTCTATTCCGGGCCTGATGTCATTTGAGTCGTACATTGTGTTTTGAGGTATAGCCGGGGCCTTGTTGCCGGCACTTCCATATTACTCTTGTGTTGTACTTAGAGACTCCGTAGACAGGTTATGGGTGGTAGTTAAATGTTGGTATTTGGCAAATATGTTTTTCATTATATCTATAAACTTGTAATATTTTGGAAATTATGAATAAAGCTGCCAGAATGTAAAATAAAGTACAGCATCTGTCCGAAATACAAATTTGAACAGGAGAAATATAAATACTCTGAAGGAGACTCTGCCGGCTGCGAGTCGCAATGTGGAATGCAGCTCACGTAAGTCCCCGTATGCATACACGCCTCTGCTCTCACAAGGCCACTAGTCACATATGTACCTGCACAAAAATGTGCAGCAAGTGTAGCATGAGTACGTAAGCAACGTATATCAAGTAAGTATCTAGCCTAACCCCAGAGAAGTAATGACGAGGGGTCGACATCGACACTCACTAGTGATCCAACAACATAAGGTACAGTAAAGAGGTAAGTAAGTGTGAGGCAGAGTAAATAAATGAAATAAACAAGTATAAATCATGTGTTACAAATCCCCCTCTTCATGAGGAACTCAAGCTCTCCATTTGAAATTCCCTCCTTAACCGGAGCATATATATATAGAGAGTGGATCTCATCAAGTAGCTTACCATAATTTAAATCCGTAAATTTCACAGATACACTGGCTTCTTGCCAAGTTTTACGCATGATTTCATGGGGATATGATATAGGAAATGCCGAGGCATACGGCCCGATCTAACATAATAATAAAACTCTGCACTTCCGAGGGTCGAACGGCCCGAACCGTATGATAAATCAAATAACCCGCCGAGGCGAACGGCCCGCTCCCATGAGAGTGTGGTACATAAATCTTACCGAGGCGAACTGCCTGATCCCATAAGAAGTGAAATACAAATTCCTGCCGAGGCGAACGGCCCGATCCCATTAGAATAAGAAGCTTTGACGGGTCCTTGACCCCACTCACGAATAAAAGTGTGATTTGTAATTTCTTTAACAAAAACCTTTCAATGAAGTGTATATATATATATATATATATATCACGGAAACATGCCGTAGGAGGAGTGAAGTTATTCGGTGACGAATCGTGAAATCGTGAAGTCTCTATAATAGCAAGTCTAGTCTCAAGTAGAAATGTAAAATAAGGAATTAAACAAGCAAGGATAATCCCTATAGTACAAGTACAGCATGGTGTGAACCTAAGTCTACCCGGACAATAACATAAATCTAACTACGTACGGACTCTCGTCACTTCGTACGTACGTAGTCCCCGCAACAAGTTGCACACATTAAATACATCACCTAGGGGTAGTTTTCCCCCTCATAGAGTTAGACATGAGACTTACCTCACTCCGAAGTTCCATAACCAGCTCCAAATCCTTTCCAACAACTCGAACTGATGCCCATCGCTCCAAAACTATTCAATAAATATGCAAATCCATAAATATGTGCTCTAATACTCATTATAATTCAGTTTATAACAATTTCCAACTCCGCTCTAAAAATCGATAAAGCAACCCTCGAGCCCACGTGCCCGGATTCAGAAACCTTTCGAAGACAAACACTACCCATAGCACTACGAACTCAAATATATAATTTGTTCTCAATTCCAGGCCCAAATTCATGATCAGAATCCAAAAATACCAATTTCTAGGTTTTTCTTCAAAATCCCAAATTTCTACAAATTTTCATGTCTAAATCCATATATAAACCTTGTATTTAACTCTCAACTAGAAGAAATCACTTACCTCTTGATGTTGATGGAACCCCCTCTTAAACTGCTCTCAAAAATTGCCCAAGTCCAAGTGGGAAATGAGGGAAATGGGCTAAGTCTCGGAATAAAAAGCCCTTGGCTCCAGCTGCAGATGTCGCATTTGCGACATCTGGCTAGCAAATGCTATGGTCGCATTTGCGACAAATGCACCGCAAATGCAAAGCCAAGCTGTCCCTGCCATGGTCGCATTTATGACTAGGATCCTCGCAAATACGAAGAGGACAGCATTGCAAAAGCGATAAATTCTTCGCAAATGCGATCTTTCCCTCAGCAACCCAGGTTCACAAATGCGAACACTTCTTCGCAAATGCGATGGTTGCATTTGCGACCAATACATCGCAAATGCGATCACACCAGAACCAGCAATCCAACTTCTTCACAAAACACTCCGAAGCAACTCTGAAACTCATCCGAGCCCCCGGGGCTCCAAACTAAATACCCACACAAGTCTGAAAACATAACACGAACTTGTTTGAGGCCTCAAATCACACAAACAACGTCGAATTCATGAATCGCACCCCATTCCAAGCTTAATGAACTTTAAAACTTCAAACTTCTACATTCGATGCCTAAACCTATGAAATCACGTCCGATTGACCTCAAATTTTGCACACAAGTCACATTAGACATTACGGACCTATTCCAACTTTCGGAATTGGAATCCGAACCCGATATCAAAAAGTTCACTCCCGGTCAAACTTCTCAAAAACCTTCAAATTTCTAACTTCTGCCAAATGACACCAAAATGACATACGGACCTCCGAATCCACTTTCGATCGCACTCCCAATACCAGAATCACCATACGGAGCTATTCCCAGACTCGGAATCCCAAATGGACATCGATAACATTGAAATACACTTCAACCCAAATTTATGAAATTCTCTCAAAATGCCAACCTTCCACAATAGGCGCCGAAACGCTCCCGGGCCATCCAAAACCCGATCCGAATATACGCCCAAGTCCAAAATCATCATACAAACCTGTTGGAACCTTCAAATCCCGATTCCGAGGTTGTTTACTCAAAATCACACTTTAGTCAATTCTTCCAACTTAAAGATTCTAAATTTAGAATTTTCTTCCCAAACTAACTCCGAACTTCCCGAAATTAAATTTCGATCACGCGTACAAGTTATAATACTAGAAGTGAAGCTGCTCAGGGTCTCAAACCACTGAATGACGTGCTAGAGCTCAAAACGATCGGTCGGGTCGTTACATTCTCTCCCACTTAAACATACGTTCGTCCGCGAATGTGCTAAAAACTGCTTTGGAGTTGTCTGAAATCATTGTTTAACACCTTGTGCGCCTACCCGTGCAACCATAACCTAGTTGAGCACATTTGCTCGAGCAAACCTGAAAATCCTCCCCTTTTATCAAGTCAAATAAGCCTTAGAGCCAAATTCCAACATCTGAAATCCTCTACCAGGTCTGTTTCTAACATATGAACACCGTATTAATCACTACACGATGCACCAATACATGTTTGCATACCTTCGCGGAATCCACACCATGCACCGCATAATTCACATGACCCTAATAACATCCCTTGATAACAACAACCGAAATCCCACGAATCTGATGCTCACAACATACCTCATGACCCATATAAGTCCTGTTTCAACTCTTGCAATACTGCCATGACAGAGAAGATGTGTAGAACTCATAACCACCTGCCGAATCACAATTTATGGAGTCTCTCCTCTCGACAAGAACCTTTACCTCATTCTGGACTAAATAATAATATTTACTCTTTAATATGCTTCATATAAATCTGATCACACTGATCCCAGGTCCAATAATCTCGTCCCACCCAGTACAAGCTGCTCAGGCAATAAGCCACCTCAGACACTGCTAAAAATCTCGTATGATGCCATAATGTGCCAACAAGCTACAGACTCGAAGGCGATACATAAGGAAAAACGAACTCTGGGAAGAACTACTCAACCCACGTAACTAATTAAACAACCGAAAGGATATTATGAACCTTCTTCAGGAAATGAGAAGCAAAACACGCAATAATAGATATGGGAAACTGTACTCAATAACACACTATTGCGGTATGCAACCCGATCCACACATGATACCCGTGGCGGCGTGCCACCCGATCCAATCAACATATCCGTGGCGGCGTGACACCCGATCCAACCATATACCCGTGGCGGCGTGACACCCGATCCACACATAACAATCTAAAGAAAACACACATCGAGTCGTAACGCTCATACACACGAAATACCCGAATATCAACCATAAGCACGCTAAGTGCATAATACAAATCCTGGGGAGACGGGTAGCGCCATAAGCTACAAAACTCAAGCACGACTAAGGTGCGATAAATGACCTGCATCTCGAGAGCCATCCTGCTCATATAACACCACAACCTATACGGGATCTCAATACGAGTGCGAATAATCAAACCACCTCACAACCCACATGGCACAATAGAGATTACACGGAAGGGCCGACAACAGAAATAACATCCAAGGTCTGAAGAACCCTTCGAAAACAACACTATGCTAAAATGAACACATCCGGCTTGATATAGAGCCCGCATTCACATTTAGATCCATCCACGGACCTCAAGTCGATTCTGATCATACCATGCTTGGCTAAATAGCCCCTCAGGGACCCACAATGACCAATTCACGACACATAAGAACAGCCGTCAAATCCGGAACAAACTTCCACATTCCACAACCAAATGAACTGAGCGCCCTTCAGGCTTAAATTCTCACATTAGCGATAGTACCACAATCTCCATACTTGGTTTTAAATCTATAACCAATCAAGTGACCACATGTCACACTTATACAATCTTCCTGTGGGATACACTCCCTCGGCCCTCCGCACTAGGTAACAAGTCTACACATCCATACCACCGATCACACTAATGTTGTAAAGCAAAACAAGAAGCTGCAAATCAGTACACAAAGCCTCTTACACAGGACACCGATCTCAGGTGACGCTAAGGACAATACCAGCTTACTCTAAACATCTGAATTCTTCCCTGCTTATCCGAGCTCGTGACATTCTTGTCGACATCAACTGTTACCTTGATCCTCAACTTCCAATTCACATGCCGCTCACTGCACCTAACATACCAATACATAAGAGTACAAGAATTTCATCATAACTCCCGAACCACCAATAGGGTACACACTTCATTATATAGAAACTTTTCACTTAACTCATTTCAGGAGAACCATTGCAACACGCAACCTAATTCCCAAACCACAGAAAATACAACCTCGTGTCGTAATCTAAACTGCCATAACTCTTCCAGAAATCCCTTTACATAACAAAGCCATACGAATCGAATACCTCCCAAATCAACCAAGTTGTGGTGGCGCTCAAGCCCAAGTGTACAACCACAAACTACATGTATAACTTCACGCTGGAGAAACTAGCCACTGCCATAACCGTGCTGATTCAACCATTACCAACCGAGCCACTTCTTCTAATTTACTCGGGACTTGCCCTAGAAATAATGATAGCTCCATTCAAAACATCATGAACCCAAATCCGCACTCATCCTGAGTGACCTTATTTCACAAGACCACGTTATCTCCAAAACCCACGAACCATCTCATACCCTCTTTATGCGCATATTTGCATCTTCAACTGGTACACCCATTCTGAAAATTCTTTCATGAATCCGAAGTTATTTTCTCCCGCTCTTCCGATGCTGCACCGCAAATTGTAGATAACATAGAATATTCCAAGTCCCTTTTTCCATAATCTGCTTCCAAAACTCGATACTTAACCATACCACAGACTCGAAATCCTTAGGCATCGCACTTTGAATTTTTGAACCCACTAGAACCATTGTTGAGAGTCACCCACTCTGACTTGTTCCCAATTATGATCAAACTCCAAGGCCCTGCTAGCACATGAACACTTTCTCAAGAAGCAACCGGTTGAATTCCTTTCCTTATACATCGCATCCACATGAAGCATAGACTCTGAGTCAACCCAAGACCTGAACATGAGCCGATAAGGCCAAAGATAGCATACATTCCTCAAATCCTTTGCTCAAGTTACCATTGATGTCTTCTTTCCCTAGTCGTAATAACCCATCAATACACCGATAACCAGAAACCGCACAAGTTGACAACTACGCAATCCAATCATAGGCGGTGGGGCTCTCCCACTTAGCTTGAAACTACAATTACATAACCCTGGGACCCGCCAGGTTCCTCCTTCCCCAATGACATTAGCTAAAAGTCCAACAACGCCTTCTAAACTCGAAGTCATGTTGCATCCAAATAAAATCCATGGTCCTAGTCACTGCCCATCACAATTCCCAAATTGCTTTAAGCTTCCCTCAAGACGTGTGGCTATCCTACCACGGAACCCATATGCTACTCTACCACTCTCCCACTTTGGTCAAACTCTCCTCCTTTAAGAAATACTCGACTTTTGTTTTCTTACACTTGGCCTTCTAGAGGTTTAACCACCGCAAGACACCTCCCATATGTCCTTCCTAATCCTTTGCTGCCCAGTTGTTGTCTTAACTCAAAATTTATCTCTGTAGCACCCGAACCACCAGATTGCCGCCAACGCTAAACCTCCCTGAAGATCATCTTCCTTGAGCCATCAACATTAGGATTACCGATTCGATTCTGAACCACAGCACACTGCGACGGCTGACAGTCGCTTCCCCGGCACCATTCACGATACTCGGCCCCAAAGGCAATTTGAAGAAGGCCATAACACCGGTGAACTTAACACATTCAACCAAGGATGACGACACCACATCTCGGATGAAGATTCCACCACACTTGAAAATACCAAGTCTCATTACTCCATCAATCCAACCTGAACATTCTTAGTCCGATTGCCTTTCCCTTCGCTGGAAATAAAACATTGAACCTCTGATTCATGTATTGAGAAAAACCTCCTTTCAATTCATTCACTGTCCCTACACGTAGATATGTATCCTACCATTACTTTAATATTGTGCGATAACAACTCTTGAACATCATAGCAATTGGTGCATAGTCCCAAAATCATCAGAAATACAGCTACTGAGTTGAGATGACAGAACATCCATTCCACAAGGCGACGACATTAGCCCAATCGAATACGCAGGGAGAAACATCCTTCTCTACATCAGTAGTGCCATGAAAATTCCTCGGTTCCCAATTTATAACAAGTGTTTCACGTCGCATAAGATTGAATAGAAAGGAATTGAAGGCATAAGCCTCAAAGGAATCAAATCGCACGATGAGTAATCAAGAAGGGAAGTGCTCCTATCAGCCCGGTAGCCTCTCGAAGATAAGTACAGACGTCTCCGTACCAATCCGCAAGATTTTACTAGACTCGCTCATGACTCGTAAGACCTAAGTGAACCTAGTGCTCTGATACCATGTTGTCACGACCCACAATCTATTAAAGGTCATGATGGCACCGGACACCGCTGTCAGGCAATCCAACCACAAATACTCAATTTGGTTCTCGTTTTAATATTTTGAAATTTTATTTTTTCCTTCCATGAAACAGTAGTAGATGAAATTTACAGAGTAAATGATAATATTTTTAACAAATTTCAATACAAAACAACTCATAGTCACCCCAAAACTCGGTGTCACGAGTGCATGAGCATCAACTAGGAATGAAAAATAAAGTATAGCATCTGTCCGGAATACAAATTTGGACAGGAAAAATATAAATACTCTAAAGGAGACTCTAGCGGCTGCGGGTCGCAATGTAGAATGCAGCTCACGTAAGTCCCCGTATGCATACACGCCTCTGCTCTCACAAGGCCACTAGTCACATATGTACCTGCAAAAAAATGTGCAGCAAGTGTAGCATGAGAACGTAAGCAACATGTACCCAGTAAGTCTCTAGCCTAACCCAGAGAAGTAGTGATGAGGGGTTGACATCGACACTCACTAGTGGACCAACAACATAAGGTACAGCAAAGAGGTAAGTAAGTGTGAGGCAGAGTAAATAAATGAAATAAACAAATATAAATCACGTGTTACAAATCCCCCTCTTCACGAGGAACTCAAGCTCTCCATTAGAAATTCCCTCCTTAACCGGAGCATATATAGAGAGAGAGTGGATCTCAGCAAGTAGCTTACCATAATTCAAATCCGGGAATTTCACAAATACACTGGCTTCTTGCCAAGTTTTATGCACGATTTCATGGGGATATGATATAGGAAATACCGAGGCGTATGGCCCAATCCAACATAATAATAAAACTGTGCATTGCCAAGGGTCAAACGGCCTAAACTGTATGATAAATCAATTAACCTGTCGAGGCGAACGGCCCGCTCCCATAAGAGTATGGTACATAAATCCTGCCGAGGCGAACAGCCCGATCCCATAAGAAGTGAAATACAAATTCTTGACGAGGCGAACGGCCCGATCCCATTAGAATAAGAAGCTTTAACGGGTCTTTGACCTCACTCACGAATAAACGTGTGAGTTGTGACGGGTCCTTAACCCTACTCACGAATAAACGTGTGAGTTGTAATTTCTTTAACAAAACCTTTCAATAAAGTGTATATATATCACAGAAACATGTCGTAAGAGGAGTAAAGTTATTCGGTGACTAATCATGAAATCGTGAAGTCTCTACAATAGCAAGTCTAGTCTCAAGTAGAAATATAAAATAAGGAATTAAACAAGCAAGGATAATCCCTATAGTACAAGTACAACATGGTGTAAACCTAAGTCTACCCGGACAATAACATGAATCTAACTACATACGGACTCTCGTCACTTCGTGCGTACGTAGTCTCCGCAACAAGTTGCACACATTAAATACATCACCTAGGGGTAGTTTTCCCCCCTCATAGAGTTAGACAGGAGACTTACCTCACTCCGAAGTTCTATAACCGGCTCCAAAGCCTTTCCAACAACTCGAACCGATGCCCATCGCTCCAAAACTATTCAATAAATGTGCAAATCCGTAAATATATGCTCTAATACTCATTATAATTCAGTTTATAAGAATTTCCAACTCCGCTCGAAAAATCGATAAAGCAACCCTCGGGCCCACGTACCCAGATTCCGAAAATATTTGAAGACAAACACTACCCATAGCACTACGAACTCAAATATATAATTTATTCTCAATTTCATGCCCAAATTCATGATCAAAATCCAAGAATACTAATTTCTAGGGTTTTCTTCAAAATTTCAAATTTCTACAAATTTTTATGTCTAAATCCATATATAAACCTTGTATTTAACTCACAACTAGAAGAAATCACTTACCTCTTGATGATGATGGAACCCCCTCTCAAAATGCTCTCAAAAATTGCTTAAGTCCAAATGGGAAATGAGGGAAATGGGCTAAGTCTCGGAATAAAAAGCCCTTGGCTCCAGCTGCAGATGTCACATCGCAAATGCGATGGTCGCATTTGCGACAAATGCACCGCAAATGTGAAGCCAAGTTGTCCCTGCCATGGTCGCATTTGCGACCAGGATCCTCGCAAATGAGAAGAGGACAGCATCGCAAAAGCGATAAATTATTCGCAAATGCGATCTTTCCCTCAGCAGCCCAGGTTCGCAAATGCGAACACTTCTTCGCAAATGCGATGGTCGCATTTGCGACAATACATCGCAAATGCGATCACACTAGAACCAGTAATCCAACTTCTTCACAAAATACTCCGAAACTCACCCGAGCCCTCGGGGCTCCAAACCAAACACCCACACAAGTCTAAAAACATAACACGAACTTGTTCGAGGCCTCAAATCATATCAAATAACGTCAAATTCATGAATCGCACCCCATTCCAAGCTTAATGAACGTTAGAACTTCAAACTTTTACATTCGATGCCTAAACCTATCAAATCACGTCCGATTGACCTCAAATTTTGCACACAAGTCACACTCGACATTACAGTCCTATTCCAACTTCCAGAATCAGAATTCGATCCCGATATCAAAAAGTCCACTCCCGTTCAAACTTCTCAAAAACCTTCAAATTTCTAACTTCCTCCAAATGACCCCAAAATGACATACGGACCTCTGAATCCACTTTCGGATGCTCTCCCAATACCAGAATTACCATACGGAGCTATTCCTATACTCGAAATCACAAACGGACATCGATAATATTGAAATACACTTCAACCCAAATTTATGAAATTCTTTCAAAATGCCAACCTTCCACAATAAGCGCCGAAATGCCCTCGGGCCATCCAAAACCCGATCCGGACATACGCCCAAGTCCAAAATCATCATACGAACCTGTTGGAACCTTCAAATCCCGATTCTGAGGTCGTTTACTCAAAATCACACTTTTGTCAATTCTTCCAACTTAAAGCTTCTGAATTTAGAATTTTCTTCCCAAACTAACTCTGAACTTCCCGAAATTAAATTCTAACCACGCATACAAGTCATAATACCTGAAGTGAAGTTGTTCAGGGTCTCAAACCGCTGAATGACGCGCTAGAGTTCAAAACGACCGATCGGGTCGTTACATAACTTAAAGAGTAAAAGTGCTCAACTTTGATAAACATAAATGACTAAAACTACTCAAATATATATATTTACAGCCAATTTGGCCAAGTTGCAAAAATCAGCTTATTTTGAGAAGTATTTTTTCTTAAAAGTATTTTTCTCAAAAGTACTCTTGGTGAGAAGCAGTTTGTGTTTGGCTAATTAATTTGAAAAATACTTCTGAGCAGCAATTAGTGTTTGCCCAAGATTTTAAAAACTACTTCTAAGAATATTTTTCTCAAAAGTGCTTTTCAAAAAAGTGCTTTTGGAGATAAGCTACTTTTTTCTGTTTCTCCTCAAAAGCACTTTTTTTTTCTTCCAAAAATTTGGCCAAACACTTCAACTTTGAAAAAAAAAAATACTTGGCCAAACAGACTATTAAAGTACTGAATTAGACCAACCCTTAACATAAGTCATTATTTTTGTCATTTTCTCTATGATTAGCCTTAGGGTACGCGCGATGCGCGTGAATCCAGTCTCAATGAGTATAAATTTATTTAAAAAATAGTATTAAGTTATAAAATAAAAGTGTAAATTTCTAAAAATGACCATTAATATTGATCGTATATAACTAACTCAATAATTAAAGAAACTATCTTAAAAGTCCTCAACATCAATAATTCAACCTTAAATTTGTTCCAAGTTTATAATTTCAGAATTTCAGTTTCACGGGCAAGAACCTTGAAAATCTAAATAATCCTGAAGGATACAACTTATAACATATAAGATGATAACTAATAATCTACCGACTTTAAACAAACACAAAATCAAAGTGTAATAATAAACCAAAAAGACATTAAAAAAAAAAAAAAAAAACCAAGCTAGTAAGAGAATCTACAATTAAAAGCTAGCTAATAAAGCCACTCATATTTAGTTAAATGTATCATGGATTAAAAATTAAAAAATCTCATAAATTATCTTGTTAATTTTGTGCCTTTTATTTATTTCTACTCAACATTGCTCATAATTATAATAGTGCATTTAAAACTTTTGAAAGTTAAAAGTATAATATTGAATAATATTATTAGTTCAATAGTCTTTTATATTTTTAATGAAAACAAAATGCATTAGTTTTAAATTTTAGTCCTTTATTGTAGGTAAATATTTTTCATAAATAGTATTCTATTGCGTATAAGAAACTCACATTTTTTTATTAATTAACTAGTCTTAGGGTACGCGCTTTGCGCATGAACCTCATCTTAATGACAACACAAGTTTAAAAGTCACATACATTACTAAATAATATGTTTGAATTATAAAATAAAAATTAAAGTAAAATTATAAGTTCTTGAGAATGATGAATGCTGATCATATTTAGCTAGCTCGATAAAGGAAGATATATATATATATATATATATAGAGAGAGAGAGAGAGAGAGAGAGAGAGAGAGAGAGAGATTAATATATAGATTAATATATAAAATTTAATATAATCTAGCATTAGAGTACGTGTATTGCATTTGAACTTATAGTAATGAGTATAAAATTATAAAATTAGATAAATAATTTTAAACAATGTGTTTCAGATAAAAAAAATAAAATAAAAAATAAGTTCATGAAAATAATGAATATAAGTCTAAAATAAAATATGTTTGACTCAAATAGATCAAAGTAGAAATACCATCTCCTTTATTTTTCGATTGACTTCTTAATACGAAAATCAAACTGTTTAATTTTCGCCTCAGTATGTTAGTTTGTTAATTTTTTTAATTTATAAATTATAGGTATTAAAGAAATAATAGTTAATAAATAAAAGTAATATGCATTATACTTTATTTAACAAGTTGATATATGTTATTCTAAGTTATTTTAAAATTCTAAAAATATTAAAACTTCTAGCATCGGACATTAACAAATATTTTATAATTTTATTTGATTTCAAAGTGTGAACATTTTAATACATTACAACAATATTGTTCCTACGAATTGTCATGTATTGTAATATTAATCTTTGTAATTGTGATGAAACTTTAATTTTAAAATATTAATATAGAGAAAAAGAAAGGATGATGGCATACAATTACTTAATTTGTGTGAATCTAAAACATTTATTGTGTATTTTATTTTTAGTTTTGAAATTTAACAAACGGAAGTCGAAAAGCAAAAACATTCAAAGACTAATCTTACTCTTCCTTTTCTTTTTAAAAATTGTAAATTACTTTTCCTTTTCAAATCTATTATATTACACACAATTCAATAAGGAAGGCTTTGGTACACAAAATATAGTTGATTTTGAAGTCCTAAATATTAGGACAATAATTATTCCTAAATATTAAAAAAATAATTAAAATGACTATTTTGTCCCTTGTAAAAACTTTTTTTAAAGGGTAAAAAAGGTGAACGACATTTCGCTAAAGGCTTTCGTACTTTTAATATAATACTAGTTACTATGTACGTGCGTTGCACGTAAATCTTTAGGCAGAACTTTGATATAAAAGAACAACTAACTAAATTTAGTAATAAATTATTTACAAGATGAAATAATCATCGTTGCTTCACCGTACTCAAAGCAATAAAATATTAATTTTACAAATGTTGTGACAAATCAAATCCCTGATTAAATATTTTAGAGAAGTATATATTTTTAATCGCTTCTAAAAATAATAGCAGATAAATATTTTTTGGTATATATGTGAATTATATATATAGTATACATATTCTATATATTATTTGGCTAGTTAATATAATTATTTTTAACAAAGCGATCAATTTTGTATTTTGCCATGGCGATCAATTTTATATTTTGCCCTGGATTTAAGCATTGTATATTCCGTGATTATTTAATAAATTGCAAGGGATTTCGATTTTTGTACATTTTTCACTCAAAATGATCACCCCTCCTTAAATTACAATAAAGATAATAGTCACAACCATGCAAGGAAAACAATTACATGTGACACCTATTAAGATGACTTTTTTTAAACATATAATGCAATATTGTTGAGAAGCTTTTTTACAATTTTTTGAACATATGTAAGAGTAATAAAATACATGATTAATCACATGAATCACATAATTGTGTCGAGTTCGTATGTTTTACTTGAAAATAATATAGAAAATTACAAAGAAGTATAAGATAATTTTGAAACTCATTTCAATCGTTTGAGTTAAAACAATTTTAAAATTTTTAGATAAATCTCCACTATTTAAATATGTACTATCGAAAATAATCAAGAATTACGTGGACATGAAGAATAGATACATTTAAAAGAATTATATTACTCTAAAATAACATATGTATCCCTCAATAAATCAATACCTTAAATAGTACAAACATTTATTTTGTAAAAAATAAATATTTATTATCTAGAATAAGGTAAATATGAAAAAGATAGATAATTTGAAAAACAAAACTTAAATTCATAAATTCAATATCCTCAGAACAATACACAAAGATAAAATCAATACCTTATATTATACAAGCTTCCTATTTGTTTGGAAAGTTCCAGCTGATTTTCACATTCTATATGAACATCGTAATATATTTTTGCTTTTGTAACAGAGACGATCCAATCATTGTGTTTCACTTACTTTAAACTGTTTTTAACCAATCATCACGCATAATACTTTAATAATAATATTCTAAATATTTTTCTTTTTATTTTTATATA
This sequence comes from Nicotiana tabacum, assembly GCF_000715075.1. Taxonomy (NCBI): domain Eukaryota; kingdom Viridiplantae; phylum Streptophyta; class Magnoliopsida; order Solanales; family Solanaceae; genus Nicotiana; species Nicotiana tabacum. Next base: position 67,300,331 of record NC_134092.1, read on the forward strand.
AATTGATGTAACATTGACTTGGAAACAATTTATGGCACTTGAGCATCTAATGAAAATAAATCAATCAAAGAAATTTTTTGTTAAACTTCGATATATAGAAGACTTGAACGAATTTGTTCTAGGAAACAATGTAACATATATACATCGATTTTCTTTGAGAAATTTGTAAAAGAATCAATTACTCATACTGAAGTAAAAATAAATAAATTAAAGAGAACAATCTCATTTATATTATTAGAACCACCTTATTATCATGTAAAATAAAATATTCATATAAACTTGCCCCTATATTTTTTTATCATTTAAAAGTAGATGTTATAGTTTGAAAGATTATAATTTAATTATATTTTTATTATTTAATATTTTAAGAATTAACCCAATTTATTATGTAATAACTCCTCATACTTAGGAACCCATAATATATCATATAATTTAGTTTTAGCGTTATATGAACTAATAAGAATTAACTTTAAAGGAAAGTAAGAATTTTTCAATTTGTTTAAAATGCTATAGATGTTTTTAGAGCATAATACTAAATTTTTCTTAAAGTACGCGCCTTGTTTGTTATAAAGAATTGTAATTAGGAAGAACAACTCTTTTTGATATAAAATTATGGACGTGCTTCTCTTATTCAAGTAGGATTGACGTTGTAGGGTCGGCAATATGTGTAGTTTAAATCGAAAAAGAATTTCATTATTAGATAATTTACTATTAGATCCTTAAATTATATAAATATTTAAGGGCATAAAAGTCGATCAATGTTTCATGGATATTTAATCGTTCAACATTTAGTATAAATTATTCGTGCTTTTATAATAATATAGATAGATATGTTATGATGGCCAAAGGATAAAAATTAGGACTTCTTACTTAGTTTAATAAGAAAATATTTAATAACCGAAATTTTAGATGATTTAAATATCCTAAATATTAGAAAAGTAACTTAAATTATAATTATGTCCAATGTGAAGTTTATTTTTAGAGGGTAAAAAAGGCGAACGGCATTTCGCTAAGGGTATTCATGCTTTTAATATACTAGTCGTAGGGTACGCGCGTTGCGCGTGTAACCTATCTCAACGAGTAATTTTTTTCTGAAAATAATCACATTTATATTAAAGTCTTTCTTTGAGTCATGAACTAAAAGTCTTAAATTTTGAGGAGGGTAAATATTGATTATATATCACTACCTCAATAAAAGAAGAAACTATAAATAGAACTCCACAATTATTAGTTATTATCCTAGTGTGATTATTTGAGGATTTCCGCAGGAATATTTTATGAAAATTATTATTATTTATGTGACCTACTGAAAATAAATAAGTAACACAAAAATGCTTTTATCGTGAATTTTTAAAATTTATGAAGTAACATAAATTGAAAAAATAACTCTTTTAGTCTTCTAGAAATTCTGGAATAACATGATTGGCCTATGATTCCAGAAAAAAATAGTAAGTGACAACATAGAGCCTAAAAAGACTAATATTGAGTTAATATTTTTTAAAAGAAGTAACTTAATTTATATAAAATATAATAATTTGTCATTCGTTAGAATATATTTTGTCTTCAACTGTTCCATCCTTATTGTTTTATGTTTTCTCTTAGCCAATTTAAAGTTACTATACTATAAATAATTTTACTTTATTTTTATATCCTAAGAGTTTTGTCCACTTAAAAATAATTTATTATACATGATTAGTTTAAATAAGAATTGAATTGGATCTTTTTCTATAGCTAGTTTTAAAACGTAATCACTTTTTCCTTAATTCGAAAGGAAATAATGTATTTTTCTGCAAATTCTTAGTATTGGTTCATTCTGAGTTTCAATTATGCAATAAAAATTTTATTCTTAAAGGATAAAACTTTATCTGACATTTTATTTTGGATCTTTATATTTGAAAAATCATTAGTGTTATGGACTATTGTTAATCACCTCTATCTCTTCTAAGTTTTTCTAGTTATTTGTTCGAATTTTTTAGTATCGTTTTAAATATTATATAAAAATAAAAAATAAATAATATTATATGAGTAGAAAAATAGTTCAACTATAATAGTATAGAAATCAGAAATAACCATTAAAAATTCATCATTAATTGATGTGGTGACTTTTAACTATTTTTCATTCTATATTGCACTTATTTAGATTTCAAATAGTAATTGATTTATGAAATAAAGAAAATAGCACATTCACAATTCCTTCCACATTATTTACTCTTGACAAGTAATACGTTCAACGTGCATTATGTTTGTTATTAATGCAATTATATTTTTCCTAATTTTAAAATACTAAACATTAGAAATACTAACATGGAAAGTATTATAGTTATGTAAGGTAAACTCTTAATTATTTAAAAGTCCAAAATATTACTAATACTTACACAATTCAAATAAGAAAATATTTAATAATAAAATATTTAGTTGATTTTAAGATACTATATATTAAGTTAATAATTAAATGACTATTTTATCCAGTGTAAAATAAGTTCTAAAGGGTAAAAAAAGGCGAACGATATTTTACTATTTATAGTATAATAGTCTTAGGATAAGCACGTTGCGCGCGTAACCTCTAAATAAATATATATTATCTTAAAATATTACATACATATTATACTATAAATCGTGTTTCACAAAAATTTCAAACTTGAAACGTAAAGTAGATGAAAATCAAAAGTTTGTATATATGAAAGAAATATTTTTCCCTATTTGCACATTAATTTTCCAAAATTTTCATTCATTTGAGTGTGATTCGGCCACTAAATACCAAACCACGTCAAGAAAACAAATGAAAAATATAAGTAATCAAAATAGAAGAGAAAAAAGTACTCAAGAAAAATTAAGTCACATTAAAAAAATATATCTCTTGTTAACAAATAGAAATACGTAATCTAAGAGCATCAAAGGATCAAAGAAAATAAGTTTTTGATAACAACAGGAATACCAAACAAATACTATTAAGTTTATTATGTTATCTACTTGTAGATATGATACCTTGATACTTGGGGAGAGATCAATGTGGCTTGCACTTTGCAAAAATCTCTGAGATATGACCATAATACTTTATATCGTGGTATGCGGTAAATTCAAATATAAAATTATAAGAGGGGGAAAAAACTTACAAATGTTAAAATAAGAGAATAAATTATTGAAATCAAAACGGGTTCATTCGTCAGGATAAAACTTCTAAAGTCAACATGCTTTTTTAAATCTTTCCGATTACCAAATACTTAACTAAACATACTTCAAATTGTAATGTCCACAATTGAAGCAGATGCCTACAAAAGAAGTATGAAGAAGCTTTGTAAATTTGTGTAAAAATTAATAGAGTAGAAAAATATACGAGCACAATCCTAGAATCGTCTTTTGAGAAATTTGTTCATTATGGGTAACGATCCGGTCGGTCGTTTTGAGAGTTATGGCCCAATTTCCCCCATTTACTGTTCATTTTGTACTTTATAGCTGTTATATGACTTACCAGGGTAGTCGGTTCGGGTCCGGAGTGAATTCAGAATGAAATGAGACATTTAGTCTCAAAGTTGAAAGCTTAAGTTGAAATGATTGACCGGATGTTGATCTATGAGTAAACGACTCCGGAGTGAAGTTTTGATGGCTTTGTTAGCTCCGTTGGGAGATTTTTGACTTAGGAGCGTGTCCAGATTGTGATTTGGAGAACCGTAGTGGAATTAGGCTTGAAATGGCAAAAGTTGGATTTTTGGAAAGTTTGACCGGAAGTAGACTTTTTGATTTCGGGGTCGGATTTTGATTCCGGAAATTGAAATAGGTCTGTAATGTCAAATGTGACTTGTGTGCAAAATTTGGGGTCAATCGAACGTGTTTTGGTAGGTTTCGGCATCGTTCGTAGAAGTTGGATTTTCTTAGTTTCACTAGGCTTGAATTGGGATGCGATTCGTATTTTTTGAAGTTGTGTGATGTGATTTGAGGGCTCGACTAAGTTCGTATAAGATTTTAGGACTTGTTGGTATGTTTGGTTGAGGTCCCAGGGGCCTCGGGTTGATTACGGATGGCTAACGGATCAAAAATTAAAATTGAGTGATTGCTGAAGTTGGACCTCTGCTGGTGTAACCGCTCCTGCGGAGCTTTGATCATAGGTGCGAGCTCGCAGGTACGGGCTGGCTTGCACAGGTGCGAGTTTAGAGGGGAGTGTGCAGGTGATCGCAAGTGCGAGAAGTTTTCCGATCGCGTAGCAGTTTGGGGCCTTGTATATCGGGATCGCGGAAGCTCTTTCGCGATTGTGTAGAACAAATCTCTGTTGCACTGACCCGACTTTAGAAGCTTATATCTCGCAATCTATAAGGAATTTGGAGTTGATTCAAAAATGAAAGTTGTATCCCTTGATGTCTAATTTTCAGAAAAGTAAACCATTTATCATTTGGAATTATGTAGAAAAATGTTATAGTGGATATACTACAGGCTATCTAGGAAGAGTTTGGAAATCTCTATTGCACAGGGCTAACTTTGGAAGCTTATATCTAGAAATCTATAAGGAATTGGGAGATGAGAAACAAATGAAAGTTATAGACCTTGGTGTCTAATTTTCAGAAAGTTAAACCATTTGCAATTTGGAGTTTTTTTACAAAGAGTTATGACCATTATACTAGAGGTTGTCTGGAAGAGTTGGGGGAGTTTGTTCTTCGCGATCGCGAAGAGCAATTTTGGGGTTGAAAATTTTTGTGCTTTGCGATCGCGAAGCATTTTCCGCAATCGCGAAGAGTAAATACTTGGGCAGTAGCTATATTTCGAGGTTTCAGCCATTTTTGACATATTTGGAGCTATGGAGCTCGGATTGAAGCGATTTTTGAGGCGATTTTCACCATATGGATTAGGGTAAGTACTCTATATCCTAAAGTTTTTATATTTTATGAATCTATGATTATATTCATCGTTTAATTCGGATTTTAATGGAAGAAATCAAGATTTTTGTAAAATCTTCCAAAAACGAAAATTTAAGATTTGGAGGTCGAGTTGTTATTGGAATTCAATAAAGTTGGTATGGTTGAACTCATATCGGAATGGGTATTCAGATTTCATGAAAATTTTGTCGGGTTCCGAGGGGCGAGTCCCGTGTTGACTTTTGTTGACTTTTTTGAATAAATTTTTAAGTCGACGTATTATTATCCGGAATTGTTTCCGACAAATTTTAATGGAGTTATACAATTAATTTGGATAGATTTGAGCTGTCCGGAGGTCAATTCAAGCAAGAAGGCTATTTTAGAATATCGGCCTAACTTCAAAAAGGTAAGTGTCTTGCTTAACCTCGAGTGGGGGAATTACCCCTTAGGCATTGAGTCTTATGTGCCATTTGTGAAATGTGAAAAGCCGTGTACGCGAGGTGACGAGTACGTACTCGAGCTTATACGTGCAAAAATTCATTGAATTAAAGTCTTAGGCATTATTGTGTAGTAAATTGGGAAATTGTGGAAAATTATTAAATCATCTGTTTGCCATGCCTAAATCCTTATTGTTGAATTTATTTTTATATGATAATTTGATGTGATTGTTACTTGAAATATTTATGAAATTTCGTGAGTATTGTTGGTTTAATATTTCTTGGAAATTAATTTCAATATGAATTTTCTTATGCAAATAATTAATTTAAGCGAGCTTAAGAATAAGTGTTAATATAATTATCTAAATTTGCATTAATGAAGGCTTTGCTTTATGCTGAGTAATTTTTATCTCTATTGATTATTTTTGGGTGTTATATATATATATATATATATATATATATATATATATATATATATATATATATATATATATATATATATATATATATATATATATATACAGTATTACACTATTTTCACCACCATCGAGCTATAATCGGTGGGCAGGCCCCTATTGGGCAACCTCTGATCAAATGGTAAGTTACATATACCGAGCCTACTGTGGCCGAGCGATTTTCCGTATAAATTGTTGTGTTGTGTGAGTTATTATTCTGGGGAGATAAGGATGGCATTTCACCGTTGATATTATATGGGTGTAAGGGTGGCATTTCACTGTTGTTGTATTTGTTGGAATATTGTCTGGACGGAGCGATAAGGGTGGCTATTGATATTGTCTGGGTGGAGCGATAAGGGTGGTTATAGGAGTGATAAGGGTTGCAATAGGAGCGATAAGTCTGGGCGGAGCGATAAGGGTGGCTATAGGAGTGTTAAGGGTGGCAATAGGAGCGATAAGGGTGGCTATTGTCAGGGACGATATGTGATGATGTGGGGTTGTGGTGTTGATGATTTTTATGTAATGTTGTGATTTTTCTTGTGTTTATTTTTATGCCTTGTGCAATTGGTCTTGTTGATTGTAAATTGACAACAATCTGTGTTATGTTGAAATTGAGAACCTGTGGCTATTTCCAGGCGGATTATAAATTGAAATGTGGGCACGAGATGCCGTGAGTAAATAATGATGATATTTGGCATGATAATTGTCCCTGCAAATGTGATATGAAATGTGGGCACGAGGTGCTGTGATGAAATGATAATGATAATTGGCACGTGAATTGTCCGTGCAGTTGTGATATGAAATGAGGGCACGAGGTGCCGGAAAAATATGATGATTTAATTATGGGCACGAGGTGCCGTGGAAATATGAAAATGGGCGAAGACCCGTGTTTAAGAAAAATATGAAAATGGGTTGAGACCCGTATTTTTATGATTATGAAATGAGGTGTCACATGGTGACTTTTTAATTGAAAGAATTATATTCAAAATATTTATTTGGAAAGATTTTTACTTAGAAAATATTATATGAAAGAATTGTATTTGAAAGATATTTATTTGAGAAAATTATATTTGAAAAGATTTATTGAAAGAATTATATTTGAAAAATAATTATTTGAGAAAATTATATTTAAAAGAGAGTTATCTGGAAGAATTATATGTGAAAGATATTTATTTGAAGGACTTGATTTAATTGGGTTTAATTGTGTTTATTAATTGTTGAGTGATATTAATGGTACTTGTTGTCTTTGTGCATATAACTGGTTGTTTTATCCTGCCCTTATTATTATTTGTTTCCTATTATTTTGTTTATTATATTGCACAGGTTATTAGACTAGTGAGTGTCTTGACTGTACCTCGTCTCTACTCCATTGAGGTTAGTCTTGATACTTACTGGGTACCGACCGTGGTGTACTCATACTACACTTCTGCACATTTTTGTGCAGAGCCAGGTATTGGAGATATCGGACTTGAGCAGAGTTAAAGCGGGATCGTAAGGATTCAAGATAGAGCTGCTTGGTCGTCGCAGTCCCTTGGAGTCTTTTCATTTCATTGTACTGTTAATTTGTAATCAAACAGTATTGTATATTCGGTCCTCGTGATCATTCCATGTATTCAGTTAGAGTTCGTGACTCAGTACTATCAGTCTTGGGAGGTTGTATATCGTAGTTATTTCCGCTGTTAGTTTTGATTACTTAAAAAAAATGGCTTCAAAATGTAATTGAAATCGGCTTACCTAGTCTTAGAGACTAGGTGCCATCACGACGCTTGTGGTGGGATTTTGGGTCGTGACAAGTTGGTATCAGAACTCTAGGTTCATAGGTTCTACGAGTTACGAATGAGTGTAGTAGAGTCTTGCGGATCGGTACGGAGACGTCTGTACTTATCTTCGAGAAGCTACAGAACTGTTAGGAAATTTTCATTTCTTTCATTCCTGTCGTGCGAAATTTGTTGAATTTGGAATTTGAACCTTTGTATCTCTATTCTCTCACAGATGGTGAGGACACGTGCTACTGGGTTAGCTGAGCAGGCATCCGCACATACTGCTAGGGCTGCAAGAGGCCGGGGCCGGGGTAGAGACCGAGGTAGAGGTCGAGGAAGGGCACGTGCTGCGACTAGAGTACCTGTCAGAACAACAGTTGAGGAGCCACTAGTAGCTCCAGTTGGGGGACAGGTACCAGAAGAACCTGTTGTTACCCCCGGACTTCAGGAGACTTTAGCACAGTTCCTGAGTATGTTTGGTACATTAACTCAGCCGGGATTGATCTCTGTTGCACCAAACATTCCGCAGATTGGGGGAGTAGCTCATACTCCTATCTCAACTCCAGAGCAGCAGGTTCACGTTGCTTAGGTTTCAGGTGTAGTACCGGTACAACCTGTTATTCCGGTTTGACCTGAGGTCAGGCCCGAAACATCAGAAGAAGAACAAAAGAGACTTGAAAGGTTTAAGAGGTATAGTCCACCTACTTTCAGTGGCACAACTACATAGGATGCCCAAGAATTTCTAGCAAATTGTCACCGTATTCTCCGCACCATGGGTATTGTGGAGGTGAGAGGAGTTGCCTTTACTATATTTCAACTGTCAGGTGCAGCATATCGGTGGTGGCAAATCTATGAAGAAGGTAGATCAGCCGATGCCACACCACCAACTTAGGCTCAATTTTCGGAAATGTTCTTAAAAGAGTTTGTTCCCCAGACTCTTAGAGATGCGTAGCGCACCGAGTTTGAACGGTTGCATCAGGGCACTATGACAGTGTCACAATATGCTATCAGGTTCAGTGAGTTAGCCCGTCATGCACCTATATTAGTTCCTACAATCAGAAAACGGGTCTGCAGATTCATTGAGGGTGTTTTAGGTGAGGAAATGGAGTCTAAGGAGGCCAAAAGGTCTCGAAGATCTGGAGGGTTCAGTGGATTTTACTATTCAGCTAGAACCCATTATAGCGGAGGCTCGAGCAGCCGGTCAGCTCAGTCCGCACATCAGATTATTCGGGGTGCTCCAGTTTATAGTGCACCACCGATACGAGATTCTTACAGTGGTTATTCTAGTTATTCGGCACAGACTCAGTACGAGCAGCCGCGACTTCAGAGGGGTTGTTATGAGTGTGGTGATACTAGGCATATCATGAGAGATTGTCCCAGACTTGGGAGGGGTGAATTTCATCAGAACACTCCAGCTACAAGCTTTATTCCAGTTGATACTCCACGTGCACAGTCAACTAGAGGTGGAGGACAGGCGGGTAGTGGGCGCCTAAGAGGTGGAGGCCCGACCCGTTGATTTAATCATTATGATTTGACTGAGGCCAATACACCAGATGGTGTCGTTACAGGTACGATCCTGATTCTTTTTATTATAAAAGGATATTTTCCTTAATTTGATTCGGTTCTGAATATTGAGGTGAGTCCTCCTATTATGCTATACTTATGGGTGAGCTTCGTAAATTTGTGACCAATTTATATGTTTATCCCTGTGGGGAGATTTAAAGATGTGAGCCTGTGTATGTCATTTTATTTTTGGTACACCATTGAGGGCTATAAGCCCAAAAGTAATTTTTATTATTCATTACAGTGGGTTTAATGTGTTTCGGAATAATTGATTTCAAATTTTATGAATTATATGCCCTACCGGTATGAGGCTTCATTATATGTTGTGAAAATTGATTATGAAATATATTGAAAAGAAGAAAGAAAGGAAATTAAAAATTTCAGTTGGCATAATGTGCAACATACTTGTGATTCGGAGTTGAGGATGAGATCCTCGTATTTTTACATGATGTGAAATATTTAAACCAGGCTGCAAGTCGCGGTGGAAGTTATGTAAGGACGAGGTCCTTGTGGTAAAATATTTATGAGTTTAAAAATTTTCCATTTGTGAAATTAATTTGTACAATAATATTAATAGGGAGTCATGCCTGTTAGACTTATTTGATAACTCTTGTATATTTTTCTGTTCATATACAACCATTTTCGTATTGTAAACATTGAGTTTTAACATATGAGATGAGTGCCCAGGTGGCGTTAAATGTGACTCATTAATCCGAGTAAGCAATCATGAGGTCTTCATGCCTCACATTCTGTTATTAGTATTGTGAAAATTTGAAATGAGGTGGTGGTTAATATGAGATTTATTGATGATGCTGGAATTAATTATGAACAACTTTTAAGATCAGAGATGTGGTGATGAGCATACATATGATGTGCTTCATGTCCTGATATCATTATGATAATGCAGTGCTTGTAATGTTGAGATTGTGTTATTGATATATACATTGTGGATGTGTTGTTAGGAGTTGTTTTGGTGTTACTATGGCAGGTGGTTAGGCCCAATTACAGGGGAGTCTCTGTCGAAATTTCTGAAAAATTTGGTAGTTAGAAAAAAAATTTGGGAGATTGAGACGTGCAAAGAAGAGACAAAATTATGTTATGTGTTTGAGGGCGAATGATCCTAAGCGGGAAAGAATGTAACACCCCGAAAGTTTTTTGAAGTACTTCAATACTATCAAGAAAGTTGATGTGTGCATAGGCATGAGTTGCTACAGCCAGTTGAGACTAATACCGTGCGTTGATGAAAAATCGAACTTTTTGAAAATGTTTGGAGTGTAAGAAATTGGTCTTAAGATTCACAAATATGGATAAAAGAAATAATCTCAAATAAGATGGTGTTATTGGACTTACCTCCAATGCAGTAACGTGGGACCAGCCGTGAGTATATGTGTAAAAGTAAAAATCATCAATTCGGTAACCTCAGAATAATTATTAGCACGTTCGAGGATGAATGTTTGTTTAAGAGGTGGAGAATGTAACGACCCGACTTGTCGTTTTAAGAATTTAAGCCCCGTCTGGCGGCATAAGGCCCTGAGAAGCTTCTTATTATGTGTATTGACTTGCGTGCATAGTTGAATTCAGTTACCGGATGATTTGGAGTAATTTTGGACACTTGGTTCCCAAAACGAAAGCTTAAGTCTAAGGATTTTTACCGTGGTCGGAACTGTGTGAAGAAGACTCCGGAATAGAATTTTGATGATGTTAATAGCTCCGTATGGTGATTTTGGACTTAGGACTGTGTCCGAAAAATTATTTGGAGGTCCGTAGTGGAATTAGGCTTGAAATGCCGAAAGTTGAATTTTTGGAAAGTTTGACCGGGGGGTTGACTTTTTGATATCGAGGTCGGAATTCGATTCTGTAAATTGGAATAGCTTCGTTATGTCATTTATGACTTGTGAGCACAATTTGAAGTCATTCTGGATTGATTTGATATATTTCGGTATAAGATATAGAATTTGAAAGTTCAAAGTTTATTAGGCTTGAATTGAGGTGTGATTCGTGGCTTTAGCATTGTTTGATGTGATTCGAGGCTTCGACTAAGTTCGTATGATGTTTTAGGATTTGTTGGTATATTTGGTTGAGGTCCCGAGGGCTTGGGTGAGTTTCGGGATGGTTTCAGACTATTTCTAGGCCATTTTTAATTGCTGATTTCTGCCTACAGAGGTGTGCATCGCGATTGCGAACTTTTGGTCGCGTTCGCAAAGAGCAAACAGCAGTTTGGGGCATTGTATATCGCGATCGCGGAAGCTCTTTCGCGATCGCGTAGAACAAATCTCTGTTGCACTGACCCGACCTTGGAAGCTTATATCTCGCAATCTATAAGGAATTTGGAGTTGATCCAAAAATAAAAGTTGTATCCATTGATGTCTAGTTTTCAGAAAAGTAAACCATTTGTGATTTGGAATTGTGTAGAAAAAAGTTATGGTGGATACACTATAGGCTGTCTGGGAAGAGTTTGGAAATCTCTGTTACACAGGGCTGATTTTGGAAGCTTATATCTAGAAATCTATAAGGAATTGGGAGATGAGAGAGAAATGAAAGTTATAGACCTTGGCGTCTAGTTTTCAGAAAGTTAAACCATTTGTAATTTGGAGTTTTGTACAAAGAGTTATGACCATTATACTAGAGGCTGTCTGGAAGAGTTGGGGGAGTTTGTTCTTCGCGATCGCGATTGGTTTTCCGCGATCGCGAAGAGCAATTTTGGGGCAGAAAATATTTGTGCTTCGCTAACGCGAAGCATTTTCCGCAATCGTGAAGAGTAAATACCTGGACAGTAGCTATATTTTGAGGTTTCAGCCATTTTTGATATATTTGTAGCTTTGGAGCTCGGATTGAAGCGATTTTTGAGGCGATTTTCACCATATGTATTAGGGTAAGTGTTATATATCCTAAAGTGTTTATATTTCATGAATCTATGATTATATTCATCGTTTAATTTGGATTTTAATGGAAGAAATCAAGATTTTTGTAAAATCTTTCAAAAACGAAAATTTAAGATTTGGAGGTCGAGTTGTTATTCGAATTCAATAAGATTGGTATGGTTGAACTCGTATCAGAATGGGTGTTCGTATTTCATGAAAATTTTGTTGGGTTCTGAGGGGCGGATCCCACGTTGACTTTTGTTGACTTTTTGAAATAAATTTTTAAGTCGACGTATTATTATCTGGAATTGTTTCCGACGAATTTTAATGGAGTTATACAATTAATTTGGATAGATTTGAGCTGTCCGGAAGTCAATTCAAGCAAGAAGGCTATTTTGGAATATCGGCCTAACTTTAAAAAGGTAAGTGTCTTGCTTAACCTCGAGTGGGGGAATTACCCCTTAGGCATTGAGTCTTATGTGCCAGTTGTGAAATGTGAAAAGCCGTGTACGCGAGGTGACGAGTACGTACTCGGGCTTATATGTGCAAAAATTCATTGAATTAAAGTCTTAGGTATTATTGTGTAGTAAATTGGGAAATTGTGGGAAATTATTAAATCATCTATTTGCCATGCCTAAATCCTTATTGTTGAATTTGTTTTTATATGATAATTTGATGTGATTGTTACTTGAAATATTTATGAAATTTCGTGAGTACTGTTGGTTTAATATTTCTTGCAAATTAATTCCAATATGAATTTTCTTATGCAAATAATTAATTTAAGCGAGCTTAAGAATAAGTGTTAATATAATTATCTAAATTTGCATTAATGAAGGCTTTGCTTTATGCTGAGTAATTTTTATCTCTATTGATTGTTTTTGGGTGTTATATATATATTGTGTGGAGCCTTGGGCTATTTGTTGTGAAATTAATTGATTTTGTTGTATCTTGAGAATTTGGTTGTGGCCATTAGGAAAATTGTGATATGAATTGATTTTATTATGTTGTCGTGTTAATTTTTCGTGTAAATTGTTATATTGTGTGAGTTATTATTTTGGTCAGATAAGGGTGGCATTTCACCGTTGATATTATGTAGGTATAAGGGTGGCATTTTACGGTTGTTGTGTTTGTTGGAATATTGTCTGGGCGGAGCGATAAGGGTGGCTATAGGAGCGATAAGGGTGGCAATAGGAGCGATAAGGGTGGCTATTAATATTGTCTGGGCGGAGCGATAAGGGTGGGTAGGAGTGATAAGGGTGGCTATAGGAGTGATAAGGGTGGCAATAGGAGCGATAAGGGTGGCTATTATCAGGGACGATATGTAATGATGTGGGGTTATGGTGTTGATGATTTTTATGTGATGTTGTGATTTTTCTTGTGTTTATTTTTATGCCTTGTGCAATTAGTCTTGTTGAAAGTAAATTGATAACAATCTGTTTTATGTTGAAATTGAGAGCATGTGGCTATTGCCAGGCAGATTATAAAATAAAATCTGGGCACGAGGTGCCGTGAGTAAATAATGAGGATATTTGGCACGTGAATTGTCTGTGCAGTTGTGATATGAAATGTGGGCACGAGGCGCTGTGATGAAATGATAATGATAATTGGCACCTGAATTGTCCGTGCAGCTGTGATATGAAATGAGGGCACGAAGTGCCGGAGAAATATGATAATTTAATTATGGGCACGAGGTGCCGTGGAAATATGAAAATGGGCTAAGACCCGTGTTTAAGAAAAATATGAAAATGGGCTGAGACCCGTATTTTTATGATTATGAAATGAGGTGTCACATGATGACTTTTTAATTGAAAGAATTATATTCAAAATATTTATTTGGAAGGATTTTTACTTTGAAAGTATTATATGAAAGAATTGTATTTGAAAGATATTTATTTGAGGAAATTATATTTGAAAAGATTTATTGCAAGAATTATATTTGAAAAATAATTATTTGAGAAAATTATATTTAAAAGAGAGTTATCTCGAAGAATTATATGTGAAAGACATTTATTTGAAGGACTTGATTTAATTGGGTGTAATTATGCTTATTAATTGTTGAGTGATATTAATAGTACTTGTTGTCTGTTGTGCATATAATTGGTTGTTTTATCTTGCCCTTATTATTATTTGTTTCCTATTATTTTGTATATTATATTGCACAGGTTATTAGACTAGTGAGTGTCTTGACTGTACCTCATCTCTACTTCATTGAGGTTAGTCTTGATACTTGCTGGGTACCGACCGTGGTGTACTCATACTACACTTCTGCGCATTTTTGTACAGAGCCAGATATTGGAGATATCGGACTTGAGCAGAGTTAAAGCGGGATCGTAAGGATTCAAGGTAGAGCTGCTTGGTCATCGCAGTCCCTTGGAGTCTTTTCATTTCATTGTACTGTTAATTTTTAATCAAACAGTATTGTATATTCGGTCCTCGTGATCATTCCATATATTCAGTTAGAGTTTGTGACTCATTACTACCAGTCTTGGGAGGTTGTATATCGTAATTATTTCCGCTGTTAGTTTTGATTACTTAAAAAAATGGCTGCAAAATATAATTGAAATCGGCTTACCTAGTCTTAGAGACTAGGTGCCATCACGACGCCTGTGGTAGGATTTTGGGTCGTGACATATTTCGTACTCAGTCATATTTATTCATTGCATATTATTTCTCAGTCTCTGTTGCTATTTATTACTATGTCATATTATCATTTCGGGCTAGTTTCACGACACTGTAAGCCCGAGAGAGAGAGACTGGAGAGATTGATGACTTAGTGAGGTCGAGGGCCTGATTGAGAGTGACATTATGGGATCGGGCAGCACGCCGTAGCACGTTTATTGATTTATGCCTGGATTTGGCTTATTATAGCGCTTGGGTTGAAGGAGCCTCTCTGGAGTCTGTACACACCCCCAGTGAGCGCAGTTGATTATTTTGGAGGATGGATCTTGTCCGAATCATTTATATTCGGGGATGGATCTTCCTCTGGGCTGGATTGGCCTTATACAGTATTGAGTGACTGACTGTCAATCGATATATATATATATATATATATATATATATATATATGGGATGGATCTTCCCTGGGCTGGATTGGCCATATACAATACTGAGAAATTGAGTATTCTGAGAGTGTGAGTACACGAGACTTTCAGTGTGGTGCATTGCATACAACATGTGCATTGGTATGTAGATGTAGAGAGGTCATACTCCTCATATCATTCGGAATTTGATCTATTTTACTTGAATTAAGTTTAACTGTTGAACTTGGAAGCATGCATACATTCCTGTACTGTTATTTCTATGTTGAATTGTACCTCCTAAGTTCGTCACTACCTTTTAGTCCAAAAGTTAGATTTGTTACTTATTAAGTTAGTTGTACTCACACTACACCCTGCACCTTGTGTGCAAATCCAGGTGCTTCCGGTCACGGCGGTTGCTGAGTTGTGTAGTTCGGATTTTCGGAGACTATCGAGGTAGCTGCTTGGCGTTTCGCAGACCTTGTCTCTCCTTCCCTATATTTCCACATATTGTATTTAGTTTCAGACTACCATAGATAGTATTTTCCAGACTTGTGATGTATAGATGCTCATGTACTCTGTGACACCACGATGGCTAGGAACTTCCACGTTGTGTTTTGGGTTTCTATCCCGTTTATGAGAACTTTTATTGTTTAAACTGCTTTCATTTGTTTTCTGTTAAAAGTGTTGGAAATATTTTAAATGTTGGCTTGCCTAGTACCTTGATAGGCGCCATAACGACATGTTGGGATTTTGGGTCGTGACAAGTTGGTATCAGAGTCTAGGTTACATAGGTCTCACGAGTCATGAGCGGGATTAGTAGAGTCTTGCGGATCGGTACAGAGACGTTTGTACTTATTTTCGAGAGGCTTCCGAACCCCTAGGAAACTTCATATTCTTGTATTCTTGTCATGCGGATTTGTTGATTCCGGTAACTAAACTTCTATATTCTATTCTCTTACAGATGGTGAGGACACGTGCTACCGGATAGGATGGACAACCACCAGTACCACCAGCTAGGGCCACGAAAGGTCGAGGTCGCGGTTGGGGCTGCGGTAGGAGCATAGGTGCAGGTCATACAGCAGCTAGAGCAGCACCTGCAGATCCACCAGTTGCTCCAGCTTAGGAGCAGGTTCCAGTTGTGGTTGAGCCAGTAGGGCCAGCTCAGGCACCAGTTGTGCCCATTGTGATTTCAGGCCTTCAGGAGGCTTTGTCCTAGATATTGACGGTTTGCACTGGCCTTACTCGGGTGGTTTCGACTCAGGCCGCACCAGCCACTTCTCAGGCCAGGGGAGGTACTCATACCCCCACTGGCCGTACTCCAGAGCAGGTGATGAAGGGACTTTAGACACCGGGGGTACTATCATCCAGCCGGTTACAGCTACTCAGGCCCCGGTGGTCCCCGTTATGACTAATGATGAGCAGGGGAGACTTGAGAGATTTGGGAGGCTTCAGCCTTCATCATTTAGCGGTGTTAAGTCAAAGGATGCCTAGGGTTTCTTGGATAAGCGCCAACGAATTCTTCGCACTGCCTGTATTCTGGAGACCAGTGGAGTCTCGTTCACTACTTTTCAGTTCACTAGGGCTACCTTCAGATGGTGGGAGGCTTATGAGAGCTGTAGGCCGGTCGGTGCAGCACCACTTACATGGCGGGAGTTCTCCGTTCTTTTCTTGGAGAAGTTCGTGTCACAGTCTCGCAGGGAAGAGCTGTGCAGACAGTTTGAGCAGTTACTATAGGAGGGCATATCTATGACGCAGTACGAGATGAGGTTTTCTCAGTTGACTTGTCACGCAGTTTGGTTGGTTCCCACTGATAGGGAGAGGATTAGGAGGTTCATTGATGGCCTCATGTATCAGCAGCGGTTGCTTATGACTAGGGAGAGGGTATCTGGTACTACCTTCGACGAGGTGGTCGATGTTGCTCAGCAGATAGAGATGGTCCACAGTCAGGAGCACGGAGAGAGAGAGGCCGAGAGGCCTCGTAGCTTAGGTGGTTTCAGTGGTGTTCTTTCTGGAGGTCAGTTCTACCGCGGAATGGGTCGTCCTTATAGGCATGCTCATACGGCTCATCCAGCTGGTTCATACAGTACTCATCAGGGTCAGTCATCTCTTAGTGCCCTTCCAGCTCAGAGTTCGTCCCATGCTCCTTCAGTTCAGGGTTCGTCTGCACCGGGTGTTTCTAGCGGGTATTCTGGTTCTCGGGGTCTGCCTCAGTACTTGCCAACATATTCAGAGAGGGGTTGTTTTGAGTGTGGAGATTTGGGTCACATAAAGAGATATTGTCCCCGCCTTTCGGGAGGTCCAGCTCAGCAGAGGAGTCAGACTACGACTTCAGCACCAGTTACTTCACCACCTGCCTAGCCAGCTCGAGGTGGGGCTCAGTCAGCTAGGGGTCGCCCAAGAGAGGAGGCCGATCAGGTGGCGGTTAGGCCCGATTCTATGCTATTCCTGCCAGGCCAGATGTTGTTGCTTCAGATGCAGTGATCACAGGTATTGTCTCAGTATGCCACAGGGATGCCTCTGTATTATTTAACCCCGGTTCCACTTATTCGTATGTATCATCATATTTTGTTCATTATCTGGATATGCCCCATGAGTCCTTAGTTTTATCTATTCATGTATCTATGCCGGTGGGCGATACCATTATTGTGGACCGAGTATATCGGTCATGTGTAGTGACTATTGGGGGATTGGAGACTAGAGTTGATCTCTTGCTGCTTTGTATGGTTGATTTCGACGTGATTTTGGATATGAATTGGTTGTCTCCATGTCATGCTAAGACCATGACGCTAGCGATGCTGGGGTTGCCAAGGATCGAGTGAAGAGGTTCTCTAGACTATGTTTCCAGCAGAGTGATTTCATATTTGAAGGCCCAGCGGATGGTTGTGAAGGGTTGTTTATCTTATTTGGCCTTTGTGAGGGATGTTAGTACTGATACTCCTTCTATTGATTCTGTTCCGGTGGTGCGAGATTTTCTGGATGTGTTTCCTGCAGACCTGCCAGGCATGCCGCCCGACAGGGATATTGACTTTGGTATTGACTTGGTGCCGGGCACTTAGCCCATTTCTATCCCACCGTATCGTATGGCACCAGTTGAGTTAAAAGAATTAAAGGAGCAGCTTCAGGAACTTCTTGATAAGGGGTTTATTAGGCCCAGTGTGTCACCTTGGGGTGCACCAATTCTATTTGTGAAAAAGAAGGACTATGCGGATGTGCATTGATTACAAGCAGTTGAACAAGTATCCATTGTCGTGCATTGATTATCTATTTGACCAGCTTCAGGGAGTGAGGGTGTTCTCTAAGATTGACTTGAGATCTGGGTATCACCAGTTGAATATTCGGGACTCGGATATTCTAAAGATAGAATTCAGGACCTGTTATGGTCACTATGAGTTCCTCGTGATGTCTTTTGGCCTTACCAATGCCCCAACAACATTCATGCATCTGATGAACAGTGTATTTCAGCCTTATCTTGACTCGTTTGTTATAGTGTTCATTGATGATATCCTGATGTACTCTCGTAGCCAGGAGGAGAATGCCCAGCATTTGAGGATTGTGTTGCAGCGGTTGAGGGAGGAGAAGCTTTATGCTAAGTTCTCCAAATGTGAGTTTTGGCTTAGTTCAGTGGCGTTCTTGGGGCATGTGGTGTCCAACGAGAGGATTCAGGTGGATCCGAAGAAGATAGAGGCAGTTCAGAGTTGGCCCAGACCATCCTCAGCTACGGAGATTCAGAGCTTTCTTGGCTTGGCCGGTTATTATCATCACTTCGTGGAGGGTTTCTCATCTATCGCATCGCCTTTGACCAAATTGACCCAAAAGGGTGTTATTTTCAGGTGGACGGATGAGTGTGAGGAGAGCTTTTAGAAGCTCAAGACCGCCTTGACCACAACTCCAGTTCTTGTTCTACCTTCAGCTTCTGGTTCCTATACAGTGTATTGTGATGCTTCTCGGATCGGTATTGGATATGTCTTGATGCAGGAGGGTAGAGTAATTGCTTATACTTCATGCCAGTTGAAGCCTTATAAGAATAACTGTCTTGTCCATGATTTGGAGTTGGCTGCCATCGTTTATGCATTGAAGATTTGGAGGCATTATCTCTACGGTGTGTCTTGTGAGGTGTTTACAGATCATCGGAGTCTCCAACACTTGTTCAAACAGAAGGATCTAAATTTGAGGCAGGGGAGATGGTTGGAGCTACTAAAGGACTATGCTATCACTATTCTGTATCATCCCGGGAAGGCAATGTGGTGGCTGATGCCTTGAGTAGAAAGGCGGTGAGTATGGGTAGCCTTGCATTCATTCCTGTTGGTGAAAGGCTTCTTACAGTTGATTTTTAGGCCTTGGCCATCCAGTTCGTGGGATTAGATGTCTCGGAGCCCAGTCGGGTTCTAGCTTGTGTGGTATCTCGGTCTTCCTTATATGATCACATCAAAGAGCGCCAGTATGATGATCCCTATTTGCTTGTCCTTAAGAACACGGTCTAACACGGTGATGCTAGAGATGTTACTATTGGGAATGATGGAGTATTGAAGATGCAGGGTCAGATTTGTGTGCCTAATGTGGATGGGCTACATGAGTTGATTCTTGAGGAGGCCCACAGTTCGCGGTATTCCATTCATCCAGGTGCCGCGAAGATGTATCAGGACTTGAGGAAGCATTATTGGTAGAGAAGAATGAAGAAGGATATAGCGGGGTTTGTAGCTTGGTGCCTCAACTGACAGCAGGTGAAGTATGAGCATCAGAGACCGGGCGGATTGCTTCATAGGTTAGAGATTCCATAGTGGAAATGGGAGCGGATCACCATGGATTTTGTAGTTGGGCTCCCACGGACTTCGAGGAAGTTCGATGCTATTTGGATGATTGTGGATCGGCTGACCAAGTCAGCACACTACATTCCAGTTGGGACTACTTATTCTTTGGAGCGGTTGGATGAGATTTACATCCGCGAGATTGTTCGCCTTCACGGTGTACCAGTGTCTATCATTTTAGATCAGGGCCCACAGTTTACATCGCAGTTTTGTAGAGCCGTGCAGTGAGAGTTAGGCACCCAGGTTGAGTTGAGCACAACATTTTACCCTCAGACGGACGGATAGTCTGAGCGCACTAATAAGATATTAGAGGACATACTACGTGCTTGTGTCATCGATTTTGGGGGTTCTTGAGATCAGTTTCTGCCACTCGCAGAGTTTGCCTACAACAACAGCTACCAGTCGAGCATTCAGATGGCTCCGTATGAGCCTTTGTATGGGAGACGGTGTAGATCTCCGATGGGTTAGTTTGAGCCGGGTGAGGCTAGGCTATTGGGTACTAACTTGGTTCAGGATGCTTTGGACAAAGTTAAATTAATTCAGGAGCGGCTTCGCACGGCGCAGTCAAGACAGAAGAGGTATGCTGACAGGAAGGTCCATGATGTTTCTTACATGGTTGGGGAGAAGGTTCTACTCAAGGTTTCACCCATGAAAGTTGTTATGAGGTTCGGAAAGAAGGGCAAGTTGATCCCTCGGTACATTGAGTCGTTTGAGGTACTTCAGAGGATTGGGGAGGTGGCTTATAAGCTTGATTTGCCACCTAGTTTGTCGAGTGTGAATTCAGTGTTTCATGTTTCTATGCTCCGGAAGTATGTCGGTGATCCATCTCATGTTTTGGATTTCAGCACGGTTCAGTTGGATGGTGATTTGACTTATGATGTGGAGCCGGTGGCCATTTTGGATCGGCAGGTTTGAAAGTTGAGGTCAAAGGACATAGCTTAAGTGAAAGTGCAGTGGAGAGGTCAGCCAAGTTGAGGAGGCTACATGGGAGACCGAGCGGGAGATGCAGAGCAGAGATCCACACCTATTTGAGATTCCAGGTACGTTTCTAGACCCCTTCGAGAACGAACGTTTGCTTAAGAGGGGGAGGATGTAATGACCCGGCCGGTCGTTTTGAGAGTTATAACCGTGTTTCCCCCCATTTATTGCTCATTTTGTACTTTATAGATGTTATGTGACTTGTCGGGGTAGTCGGTTCGGGTCCGGAGTGAATTCAGAATGAAATGAGACATTTAGTCTCAAGGTTAAAAGCTTAAGGTAAAATAATTGACCGGATGTTGATCTATGAGTAAACGACTCCAAAGTGGAGTTTTGATGGCTCCGTTAGCTATATTGGGAGATTTTGGACTTAGGAGCGTGTCCAGATTGTGATTTGGAGAACCATAGTGGAATTAGGCTTGAAATGGAAAAAGTTGGATTTTTGGAAAGTTTGATCAGGAGTGGACTTTTTGATATCGGGATCGGATTTTGATTCCAGAAGTTGGAATAGGTCTGTAATGTCAAATGTGACTTGTGTGCAAAATTTGGGGTCACTCGGACGTGTTTTGATAGGTTTCGGCGGCATTCGTAGAAGTTGGATTTCCTTACTTTCACTAGGCTTGAATTAGGGTGTGATTCGTGTCTTTTGAAGTTGTTTGATGTGATTTGAAGGCTCGACTAAGTTCGTATGAGGGTTTAGGACTTGTTGGTATATTTGGTTGAGGTCCTGGGGGCCTCGGGTTAATTCTGGATGGTTAACGGATCAAAAATTAAAGTTGAGTGATTGCTGAAGTTTGACCTCTGCTTGTGTAACCGCACCTGCGGAGCTATGATCGCAGGTGCGGGCTAGCTTGCGCAGGTGCGAGTTTGGAGGGGAGTGTGCAGGTGGTCGCAGGTGCGAGGAGTTTTCCGTACCTGCGTGGTCGCAGGTGCAGTGAAAGGTGCGCAGAAGTGGAAGGCGCACAGGTGCGATAGGGAGTTCCGCATCTGTGTGACCGCAGATGCGGTAGGGGGACCGCAAAAGTGGAACTGGGCAGATGTGTGTGGCCCGCATAGGCGGCTTGGGTTCTCGTAAAAGCGAGTCCGCAGAAGCGGAGTGAGGGACCGCAGGAGCGGACTGAGTAGCAGATGCGTGTATGATGTCGCTTTTGCGACGCCGCAGAAGCGGTTAAGTTCCCGCAGAAGCGGAAGTGCTGAGCAGATTATTAAAATAAGGGTTCGCAATTTTGGCTTCATTTCAAATATTTCAAGCACGGGTTTGGGCGATTCTTGAGAGGATTTTCGAGGGGATTCTTGAGGTAAGTCCCTTGTGCTCATTTTTTATCATTGAGGTGTAAATTGATTTTCCTACCTAGTTGGTGTGTATTTAAGGTGTAAATTGGGAGTTTGAGGCTAGGGATATGGATAGTTTGATTTGGGATTTGGGTGACGATTTAGTGTCGGATTTTGATAAATTTGGTATGGTTAGACTCGGGGTTGAATGGGCTTTCGGGTTTTATGACTTTTATCGAGTTTCGAGACGTGAGCCCCAAGGCCAGCTTTTGAGTCAATTTTTGACTTTTGACTAATAACTTAACATTTTCTTCTGGAATTGATTCCTTTAGTCCGTATTGATTATATTGAATTTTTTATGTCTAGATTCGAGGCATTTGGAGGCCGTTTCGTGAGGCAAGGGTGTGTTGGAGTAGAGATTTACTCGGATTGAGGTAAGTAACACTTCTAAACTTAGCTCTGAGGGTTCGAAACCCCGGGTTATGTGTTATACGATTGTTGTTGAGGTGACACACATGCCAAGTGACGGGTGTGTGGGCATACACCATATGGACTGTCACCTAGTCATTTCCATAAAACTGTACAATGGATTTATCTTGTTGATATCCGTGTTTTCCTTATGTGATAAAGTAATTGAGTTGTCAATGATGATAGAAATCATGTTTAGGCTATTGCTGGTACTGTTGAGACCCATAGTGGTCGTTTCCTTGCTGTTGACTTATTGATTATATTGATATTTCGTACTCAGCCATATTTATTCATTGCATATCATTTCTCAGTCTCTATTGCTATTTATTACTATGTCATATTATCATTTTGGACTAGTTTCACGACACTGTGAGCCCGAGAGAGAGACTGGAGAGATTGATGACTGAGTGAGGCTGAGGGCCTGATTGAGAGTGACAGTATGGGATCGGACTGCACGCCACAACATGCGCAGCGGGTTTTACTGATTTATGATAGCGCTTGGGCTGAAGGACACCCTCTAAAGTATGCACGCACCCCTAGCGAGCGTGATTGATTTATATTAAGGGATGGATCTTCCCTGCACATGGATCTTGTCTGAAGCATTATACCTAGGGATTTATATTTGGGGATGGATCTTCCCTTGGGCTGGATTGGCCTTATATAGTACTGAGTGACTGACTGTCAGTCGAGGTGTGTGTGTGTGTGTGTGTATGGGATGGATCTTCCCTGGGCTGGATTGGCCATATACAATACTGAGCGATTGAGTATTCTGAGAGTGTGAGTACACGAGACTTTCAGTGTGGTGCATTGCATACAACATGTTCATTGGCATCTAGATGTAGAGAGGTCATACTCCCCGTATCATTTGAAATTTGATCTATTTTACTTGAATTTAGTTTAACTGTTGAACTTGGAAGCATGCCTACATTCCTGTACTATTATTTCTATGTTGAACTGTACCTCCTAAGTTCGTCACTACCTTTTACTCCAAAGGTTAGATTTGTTACTTATTGAGTTGGTTGTACTCACGCTATATCCTTCACCTTTTGTGCAAATCTAGGTGCTTCCGATCACGGCGGTTGCTGAGTTGTGGAGTTCGGATTTTCGGAGACTATCGAGGTAGCTGCTTGGCATTTCGCAGACGTTGTCTCTCCTTCCCTATCTTTCCACATATTGTATTTAGTTTCAGACTATCATAGACATTATTTTCCAGACTTGTGATGTATAGATGCTCATGTACTCTGTGACACCCCGATGGTTGGGAACTTCCGCGTTGTGTTTTGGGTTTCTATCCTGTTTATGAGAACTTTTATTGTTTAAACTACTTTCATTCGTTTTCTGTTAAAAGTGTTGGAAATATTTTAAATGTCGGCTTGCTTGGTACCTCGATAGGCGCCATCACGACAGGTTGGGATTTTGGGTCGTGACAAGTTGGTATCAGAGCCTAGGTTACATAGGTCTCATGAGTCATGAGCAGGTTTAGTAGAGTCTTGCGGATCGGTACAGAGACGTTTATACTTATTTTCGAGAGGCTGCCGAACCCCTAGGAAACTTCATATTCTTGTATTCTTGTCGTGCATATTTGTTGATTCTGGTAACTAAATTTTTGTATTCTATTCTCTCACAGATGGTGAGGACACGTACTACCGGACATGATGGACAACCACCAGTACCACCAGCTAGGGCCACGAGAGGTCGAGGTCGCGGTAGGGGCAGAGGTGCAGCTCGTACAACAGCTAGAGCAGCACCTGCAGATCTACCAATTGCTCCAGCTCAGGAGTAGGTTCCAGTTGTGGTTGAGCCAGTAGGGCCAGCTCAGGTACTAGCTGTGCCCATTATGAGATTCTCTTTGGGAAAATTATACTTTATATAGTTGCTTTACACAATTCAAATAAGGAAAAAAAATATAATTAAAATCTTACTCCATTTAAATTCCTAAATATTAGGAGTCTTGCAAGATTCAAATAAGTAAAAATTTAATAACCAAATTTTTAGTTGATTTCAAAGTTTTAAATATTTAAATAATTACAAAAGAAAAGAAAATTGCTTTGAAAAAATAAAAATTATATTTGTCAAAGAAATAAAATAAAATTGCTTTAAACTACCGCAAACCATGTCCCTAAGCTAAATATTCAATAGTATTATTCTATAATATATAAATGGTTATTAACTTTGCTTGATGGTCGTGGAGGTAATTATAAATGTCATAATGCACTTCAAAACATCTAAGATTTGCATTTTTAAGTTTCTTTATCATATTTATTTTTTACGTTAACTACTTTTCAAATATACACAACATAAAGAGTCTTAGGGGAAACAAATTATTTTTATGTGGTAAACCCTTAATTTAAATAAAAATTGATTTACAAATTTATAGTGACAATCATATCTCAAATTGAGGTTGTACGTTGATACATACAAGGAAAGGAGATCAAATATAATTAAAGAAAAATAATTCTATTTCAAATAAGGAAAGATTTAATAAGTACTAAAATTTTAGTTGATTTCAAATTACTAAATATTAGAAAAATAATTAAATGATAACGTTAAAAACTCAAAGTCCTAATTATTGGAAAAATAATTAAATACATATTCCTACATATTAGAAAATTAATTAAATAACTATTTTATCTAGTGTGAACTCTATTTTTAAAGGGATAAAAAAAGCGAATGATATTTCGCTAAGAGCCTTCGTTCTTTTAATATAACTAATTTCTGGATACGTGCGTTGCACGTGTATCCCATGCCAATCAATACGATTTTTTCTTTCTTTTGTCTAAGGTAAATATATGAAGACTAACTGTACGACCCATAAACATTATTAATGTTTGATAAATTGGGTATTGAAATTCTACTCAGTAAATGACTTATTTGCCTCCTTCTGTCTATGGTGAAATTATAAAATGACAGTAAAATGAAAGAAAAGGATAAAAAATTTAAAGAAAAAACCATATCAGTAATATAAATAACATACTCAGTAAACATACATTAATTAAAGCATTATTAGAACAGTATGTAAAAAGAACATGCTGGCGATTATTATTTGACCAAAATATCAAGCCAATCATCAACCTTTCCTAAAGAGCAATAATGTCTCTGATTACTACATACTCCCTCCGTTCACTTTTACTTGGCATGTATACTAAAAATAGAATTTTATTTTTACTTGTCACTTTACGCATATCAAGAGAAGATAATTGTTTTTCCTGTTATACCCTTAATTCATTAACCAATATTTTTTGAATAAATAATGGTCAATTGTAGCTTTTCAATGCTCAATATTGGAATTCACAGAGAACTCTTCATTATCACCCTTCGTTAAACACAAAAGTTCACTAAAGTCATCTTTTATTCTCTTGTTCTTTGGAGTATTTCTTTCTTCAGAAGTTATTTGGGAATTTGGGTTCAATTATTGAGTATCAATTAATAGGGTAATTGTGGTAAAATTATCATGTCAATCATTATTTTCTTAAGAGGCGTGAAAATGCAAAACGTGTCAAGTAAAAGTGAACGGAAGGAGTATTTAGATGACAAAATTTTTTCTTTTTATGATAGGTTTTAGAGGACCAAAAGTTTATAGATGCAATACTATATATATAAAAATACTAAAATTAATGAAATGCAAGCTCATATGTACGATAATGCACCAGAAAAGTTACCTTATGTCAGATTACTTAATTTATCACAAGCATATCTAAAAATTATGCTAGAAGAATATTTTTTATGAAATATGCTAAAAGAAGATGAAAACCACAATATAAGATGATGTATCAGTACATCTCACAAGAGTAACAAAATGGAGATATTGTAATCAAACCATACAATGAATAATAAATAGACAAAAAGGGAAAGGAAAAAAAGAAATAAAAATGAATGATATTACAGTTATTAAATTATTGTAAAGCTTAAAGAACCGAAGAGAAAAAAAAAATAAAAGAATAGAAATAGAGTGGACCACAAATAATTTAAAATTTCAGACGGTTTCATGAATTTCTCAAAATTCCTTTTATCACTTGATTTATCGGGACATTTTTACACATAACATAACAAGGTAAAATACCATTAATTAGTTATAAAATTAGTAAAAGACTATGAAAAGTGACTAAAAAAAGAAATCAATTAACCTCATTTGGCACTTGTAGTATGGTTTTTTGTGTAGCTGATGCTAAGCAATATATATAATTTTGAAGAATGATGTATTTAATGGATAATGGCTTGACAGAAATAATAATTGTTTAATAAGTTAACTGTCCGTTTTTTAGATTTGAGTAGGCTATAAAAGGTACTGAAAAGGTTCACCTTCCCGTTTGTAGTTATTATTGAAAGTTGAAAAGAATTAAAATATTAAATAGATATTCTAAAGATTGCAATAAGTATTGAAATATGAAAGCAGTTGCAACACATTGAATAGGCTGTAGTAAGTGAGAATTGCACCTGAACATTGAATAGGCTGTAGTAAGTACCAAAAATTATAAGAGTAAATGTGTAATTTAAGGGCAAAATTGTCACTCAGCATTTAATGGGTAATATGGTAATTCAACTTTTACTTTGGGGCTTCCCGATTATAGTATGACTAGTCTTAAGGTACGCGCTTTGCGCGTGTACCTGCGTGTGTCAATGAATATACAAATTTTAAAAATTACGTAAATATTATTAAATAATGTATTTTTCGTTATTGAACAAGTATTAGAGAAAAAAATATAAGTTCCTAAAATAACGAATGTTAATCTCACTAAAATAAAGAAATTCTCCACATAAATTTTTATATGCCCTTATTATGATTTATGAGGCGTGAAATATCTTATAAAAATTATTGTTATCTTTGTTACCAAATACTATAAGCAAATAACATAAAAGATACTTTTACCACAATTATTCAAAGATAACAAAACAACTTGAAGAATTTGAATCTTTTGGTTTTTTAGAAATTTGTGAGTGATGAGGCAGAACTCCTCATAGAAAATTACTAATAAATAACAATAAAAGTTTTAACTAACTAATGTTGAATTACAAAAATATATAATACTATATTAAAAAATATAGGGAATTATCATTTATTGGAATGAATATACAAAGAAAGAAAAATGATAACGACACTTCTTTTGAATACCTTTTGTCTTATGTTACACCCTTAATTAATGCTTCAACTTAGCATGTTTAGCAATCTAATTTTTAATACTATATTATTAATGAATTTTTCTCTATTTTCTTATTTCTTTCACGACCGATGCTTTTCTAGTGAAAATAAATTTATGTACCTTAAAAGTTTTAACAACTTGACAAATAATTTTACTTACATAATGATTTTGAAAATTATTGAATTGAATTGTTTTTGCTAATTTATTAATTCAAAGACTTAATTATTTGTTGAGATTTCATGCTTTTAAGATAGTGTAGAAGATTCTCTTTATCAATTTTTATAATATTTATATAATATTATTCGCCTTTTTACCCTTTAAAAAAATATTTTATATTGAACAAAATAGTAATTTGCTTGTCTTCCTAATATTTAGGACTTCTAATTCAACTAAAATTTTATTTATTATATCTTTCCTTATTTGAATTCAGTAAAAAATAACTTTAAAATTAATTTAATTTTTACCTTATATAAATTATTTAATTTAATTATGACACAACTATAACTATACTTTTTCTAATATTTAGGAAAAAAGAAATCGAATAGGCAGATTATTTCCATAAATCTACGTTATCACTTTTCCTTTCCACTAAGAGTGTTTTAATTTGTTTGGCTTAAATCACTTAGCTTGAACATTCATTAATTGTACTATTCATTTACCATTATTGCCGCTGAATTCTTTCCTTACAGTATTTTCCAACGTGGTGAGTTCTTACAATATGTGAGTTTCTCTCTCTATATATATATCAAATAAGGAAAGATATAATAAATAAAATTTTAGTTGATTTAGAAGTTCTAAATATTAGGAAGATAAGAAAATTACTATTTTGTCCAATATAAAGTATATTTTAAAGGGTAAAAAAGGCGATCGACATTTCGATAAGGGCCTTCGTGCTTTTAATATAGTATATAGATGATGATAATAGATACTCCCTCCGTTTCAATTTAGATGAGGTAGTTTGACTCGGCACAAAGTTAAAAAAAAAAAGACATTTGAAACTTGTGGTCTTAAAGATTAATGGGTAAAAATTTTGTGGGGTCATGACATTTGTGTGATTATAAAAATTTCTCATTAAGGGTAAAATAGATAAAATAAAGAGTTTAAAGTTGAATTATTTTTAAATTTAAAATGTGTTATTTATTTTGAAACAGACTAAAATGGAAAATATCTTATCTAATTTGAAACGTAGGGAGTAATATATAATAGATAATAGATATAGATAGTATAAGTATAGATAGATCAGGAGGGCAAGACCTTGGTGTAAATTCAAATGGGGCAAAAGTGACAAAACGGTACGGCAAGACCCCAAAGTCCCAACTTCGTTGCAGTCCACATCGATAACTTCTTGACTTATGCCAATGTTGTTGCCTTCCTTCCACTGTAAGCTTCTCTCCTCTAATAGTATTATATAACTACAAAAACTCGATTCTTTCTCGTTGCTTATTAAACAGCAATGGAAAAAGGAGAAAGCTCAAGTGCTAAACTTTCAGAATTCGGTGAAGTCTGGGCGAAACTCAGTAAGCCCTATTCGTTTATTTCTTTGTCGTATTTTCTTGGAATTCGGTGGTGTGGTAATCAAAATTGTGACTTGTGGTAAATGCACAATCTTGCATTGTAACACTGAAGTTATATTCCATTATTTCGTGAAACTGGTTAACTTTAATTTCAGTTACGATTCACAAGGATGGTTCTGTTTAGAAAAAAATGGGAAAGAAAAGTATTTTCTTTTACCTGTTGATAAGTAAATTATGCAATTTCAGTCATCTTTTGGCTACTTTCTTTTGGTATGAAGAAAATCCCCACAATTGTAACAAAAAGATATTGCTTTTTCATGTTTACGTTAGTGCTTGAAGTAGCCTACCCTTTGCTTATTACATTTTTATTTTGTTTAACAAATTGCATGTTGATCCATATCAGGTAGCATTTATCTAGACAAATCGGTTTTGACCTGGAACGCTTATTTTTAGAATTAGTGCATTTGTATAATTTAATTTTGGAAGTGCTATATGCTTGTTCTTATATATATAATCCATGTGGTTTGGCTTTGTTCTGTCATGGGGCCATAGGGAGAGGTGAAGTGGTGGGGGTGACAGAGTATGACCGCTTAACAGTCTGTCGGACCAACATATATAGTTTGGTGAAATGCCATGAACATATAAAATCATTGATAGGATCTATATAGAGGAGACAGAAAATCCTGTAATTTACATGGTGAATTCAAAACACTATTAATCAAGACTAGCCTACGCTTGATGGGTAGATATGCTTCTTCGAATTAGCTAGTCTTTTCTCGTACCTTTCTAAGACACCCTGCTATATGTCTTCAGCTTTGTGTTTATCAACCAAAGGGAGATCTAAATTAGTACTAGTAGATAAGGAACCTGCTTTGCATCCTAGATTACCAGCCAATCTAGTAATATTAGGTACCTCAATTTCTGGAGTCTTATTGATATTTGGTGATGCTTGATTTCGGTTTCTTAATTGTGATTGCAGAGATAAAGACTCTATTTGAATTTCTATTTGTTGTTCCCTTATTTGATGGTTCGGACATGTTCAAAGGAGAAGCCCAGATGCTCCGGTACGGAGGCGTGAGCGGCTGGTTGTGGAGGGCACGAGAAGAGGTAGAGGGCGGCCTAAGAAGTATTGGGGAGAGGTGATCAGACAGGATATGGCGAGACTCCAGATTTCCGAGGACATGACACTTGATAGGAAGATGTGGAGATCGAGTATTAGAGTTGTAGGTTAGGATGTAGTTGAGTCTTGACTTACTTCGTACCATTGTGGAACTGGCCACGTAGGGTTTT
This sequence comes from Nicotiana tabacum, assembly GCF_000715075.1. Taxonomy (NCBI): domain Eukaryota; kingdom Viridiplantae; phylum Streptophyta; class Magnoliopsida; order Solanales; family Solanaceae; genus Nicotiana; species Nicotiana tabacum. Next base: position 67,330,736 of record NC_134092.1, read on the forward strand.
TGTCTAGGGTAGCTAGTGACAATGTTGTGTTTTACTACTTCGCTTTTCAGTGCATGTCCTATTTACTAGCTATCATTTTTGCTTTGCATCTTTCTTCTGCATTTCATGATGTTCCTATTTTTTCTATGATTGTTGTGGTGATACTAATGTTGTCTCCTCTTGTCGTTTTGTCTTTTTGTTTTCTTGAGCCGAGGGTCTTTCGGAAACAGCCTCTCTACTCCTTTGGGGTAGGAGTAAGGTCTGCGTACACACTACTCTCCCCAGACCCCATTAGTGGGTTTCTACTGGGTTGTTGTTGTTGTTGTTGTTCCCTTGTTTGATGATTTTGGCTTCTTAGAAGTACAAGGAAGATTAGAGCTGAGATAGATATTGCTTATTGACATGCATTTATCCTTGTAATTATAGTACCGGTGGATTCTCACTATTCAGAAATTGAGTTGAGGCTGAAGGAGACTGTAATATGTAGTGAAGTGAAGAATTCCTCTTCTGAAAAGCAAGAATGGTGTAAGATAACAAGGAATGTGGATCTAGTTTCTGCCATGATGCAAAATAAGAGGTAAACATTTCTGGTTCTATAAATACTACATTTTGTGCTAGTGTATATTGTTCATGCTGTGACTAGGCAAATGGGCGGGTTGGGTTGAATTTGGGTGGGTTGAAAATGGGTAGAATAAAAACGGGTTGCAACCCAACCCGTCCATTTTTATACGGGTAAAATGTGGGTTGGGTAAAATATGGGCTAGATAAAAAGTGGGTTTGACCCATTTTTGTACTTTGTCTGAAACCATTTTATTTTGACTCTACTATAACTCTCTACTCTATTATTGTTTACAAGTTCTCAGAAGAAGATCAAATTGTGTTTCAATTTCTCATTATCTGTATTTCAAATTGTGTTTCAATTCCTCATTATCTCAGAAATGTGCTAATTAAGCCCCTTCTATTAGTGCTTGAACTTTTCAAATAGAACTTCATTATAATGGCTACAAAAAGGTTCTTTTAAACATCTTATTTAAGCCCAAGAATTTTATTGTTCGCATGGAAAACTTTAAACCCTGTAATAATTTAAAAAATTAGCCTAGCAAAATGCATTAGCAATCTATTTCATTAATTAGTAAATTTGTAATAATTTACTATTGAGAATTTCGTAATTCTTGGCAAAGAATGGTGCCATTTTTTGCAATATTTCCATGGGTAAATGGTTTAACTACTTTTCTCTAGAATTCCGTTTCAGGAAAATACTTAACTTAGTTTTTTCTTTAATTTTTAATTTTTTATAAGAAAGTAAAAAATACTTCACTTAATTAGTACTGTTAGTACTACATAGAACGTCATGAAAAGTTTTTTTTTCTATAACTTTTTCACCAAAAAAGAAATCTGCGGCAGTTTCTTGGGATAGCTTAACTTATCAAATTTCTATCACAAAACAAAACGAAATAATCAATGTCAAATTAAATGTAAATTTAGACAATTTGAAGGTCGAAAACATGAACCAGTTTATCTATATTTGGGTGAAGGAATATCAAATAATCTTGAGCTCATTACTTGATTGCATGCCAATAGTGTAATAACAAGTGGCAAAACAAATGAGTTAGACTCTACTCAAAGCAAATCTCTGAGAAAGAATAGTTGTGGGTAATAGCTTTAGGCCTCATGCAGGAATCCGGAAATCAAAACAAATTTAAAACCGCATTCGACCCGTATTCAACCCGCATTAAACCCGTTTTTGCCCATTTTATTGCGGGTTGAATATGGGTTAACCATATTTACCCATATTTAAAATGGGCGGGTTGAATATGAGTTTATTGCGGGCGGGTTGGGCGGATTGAGCAAATGTGGGTTGAAATTGCCACAACTAGCTATGACTGTAGTTGCTTTAGGATAATGTGTTGATGATTTATCTAATAAATAGAGAAGCTAAACCATTATTTCCACTGAGATATTGGGTTTTAGATTGTTTTGCATTCTCCCGCCCAAATCGAATTTTATAGTAAAAAACTAAGTTTCTCCGACACGGTAGTTTAGGTGCCGCGCCCGTGTCGACACAACACTAGTATTGGTGTGGATATGGGATCCGTACCGGATCTGGTCAAATAATTTTGGGTACTTTGACCACGACGGATGAAAAAATTCGAGACGTGATACAATTTGCTTCCCGAAATCAGAACCAAAATTAGGGTAAATTTGAAGATAATAACATACCTTATCTAGGAAATCAATCCTTTTTCTTATCTACAACTTGAGAATAAAAAAGAAATCCACACTTTACAAGCTATACATAAGTATTCCACGAAATTTCTCATAATTTAGATATATTTTTAATTTTTTGAATTATTTTAGCCGGATCCCTGTGTCCGTATCTGTACTAGGATCCGTATCCCCGAATCCTATAAGTCACATCTCGAAGGATCCGACCTCTAGATCCGCACCCGTGTCCGAGCAAGTTAGGTAAAAATACTAGAAAAGTGCCGCTATATGCACACTATTTCCTGCCCTGAATGAAAAATGAGAAAAGAAAAGCTTTCGTGTATGTACTTGAAATGTATGTCATTGAACTCTCATTGGTCATTTGGTATATTTGGTATCAGCAAGAAGGCAAATGCCGGTTTTTGGGTTTCCTTCGGTGTGACCATGCATACAGACATGTTCTTAGGATTTAGCCTAGAAAATCCTTGAGTTCTCTCTCAGGAGATTAATAATTTGCTAAAGTAACTTCTTGAAGCATGCTTGCTAAGTTTATCAGTTGAAGTTTCTGGGACTGATGCTCATAGAATCAAATTTTCTTGTGTTGCATTTTCTCATGGGGAGAGATTGAACCTATTGTAATATTTCACTTAACCAGATCTGCAATCTCTCTTCTAATGCAATTACTGTGCCAGTTCCTGAATGTGGACATTCCAATTTCTTAGGTTAAGTGAGTATTTTGAATATTTCAATAGTTATGCATGGTAACCTATTGATTGCCTTTATTATTAGGAAAGATTTGATTCTGTTGATTGGCTTAATTATTAGGAAAGAATTGATTCTGATTGAACTTTGATTTTATTTTGATTGATTGTAAATTGATTGTAATTTATTTCCCTTCCTAAAATAGTCATAGGACCTAGTGTATATTTACCTTTGCTTAGGGATGTAAGAAACATATAGAAATACAAGAAGCCTTTTCTTCTTCTCAAAATCTACATGGTATCAGAGCCATTGCTGCCTTTTTGAGGTGAGTTATCTCCCTCGCAGCGCTAGGGTTCCGTTTTTATCAAAGACGTCGAGTTTTCTCTCTTGGTGGCTTTCCACAACACAAATTCCTTACGGTCAGTTTTTGGTTGGAATTTTCTTTTCTGTTGGGGTCGCTTTGATTTTTCCGCACACCGGAGTTAAGGTTCCGTCGAGATAGATTTGGTTTCCTGTGAGGCAGACTATTTTGGAGCAATTTTAATTTCTTTCTGGTTGAGCAGAAAATATGGAGACATTTAAGGAGAGGATTTCTAGAGAAATCTTGTCTTCGGATGAAATTCAGCTTTTCCGTCGCCTCCTAGCCAAACTTGACTCCACTAATGTTGCCACATCCAATTATGTGCAATCAGGTACTGCCTTTGCTGCTCACCTTAATTTTTGGATTGTTGATTCTGGTGCAAATAGACACATGATAGACTTTTCTAAAAACATTCAAAACTATTCTCCGTGTCCCAACAGAGATAATGTTAAAATAGCCAATGGTTCTTTAATACCTATCTCTGGAACAGGTTCTGTCGTTTGTACTCTTAATTTTAAACTATCATCCGTGCTCTATGTCCCTGAGTTCCCTGTCAATCTTTTATTTGTTAGTGCCATCACCAAAGCTCTGAACTATAAAGTCGAGTTCTTCCCTGATCATTGTATTTTTAAGGATGTTCAAACAGGGAAAAGGATTGGCAGTGGTAGATTGCGTGATGACTTGTATATATTATATGGAATTCAAAACTCTGGTCAAGCCTTTTTTGGGGAAAGTAAGGATGTCAACCAAGAAATAATATAGTGGCACAGACGGTTAGGACACCTATCATTCTTTGTTTTGAAGAAGTTATATCCCGATTTGTTTTCAAGGACTCAATTTGAACTTTATTCTGTGATGCGTGTGAATATGCCAAGCATACTAGAAACTCTTATCCTGTGAGTGATAACAGAAGCATAACTCCGTTTATGACTATTCATTCTGATGTATGGGGTCCTACCCAAACTGTTTCTTTGTCTGGTAGTCGATGGTTTGTTACTTTCATTGATTGCTGCACTAGGATAACTTGGGTATATTTGTTAAAAGCCAAAAATGAAGTTTTCTCTTGTTTTCAGTCATTTCATAAGATGATTTGTACTCAGTTTGATGCCAAAATAAAAATTTTGAGAGCTGACAATGGCAGCGAATACATGGATAAAAAATTTGGTGCTTATTTGGAGTCTAATGGGATAGTCCATCAGACTAGTTGTCCTTACACTAGTGCACAAAACGGGGTCGCTGAAAGAAAAAATAGGCATTTGTTAGAAGTAGCAAGATCTCTTATGTTCACCAAGCATCTACCAAAACCTTACTGGGGAGATGCTTCTAGTGGCTGCCTATCTTATCAACAGAATACCACTTAAAACCCTCAATTTTCGAAGCCCCCTGGAAGCTGTAAAGGGTAAGAATGAATATACTGTTCCTCCAAAGGTGTTTGGGTGTGTTTGCTTTGTCCAAACTAGGAATTCTGGAAAACTTTATCCTAGAGCTATTAATTGTGTTTTTATCAGGTATTCTCCGACACAGAAATGTTACAAATGTTACATCCTCCCTCAAGGAGATATTTTGTTAACATGGATGTTACCTTTCGAGAATTTGAGCCCTATTTCAGTATTACCTCATTACCTCTTCTGGGGGAGAGTAGTAAGGAGCAAGAGATGATTCTACCTAATTTCATTACTGGACCTCTTGATGATATTGTCATTGGGAAAGTGAAATTGGAGAAAGAATTCAAGGGGAGACTACTGGGTGTTTGGATAGGCCTGATTTGAAAACTTACTCAAGGAGAATTAGAGCCTGATTTGAAAACTTACTCAAGCAGAAATAGAGCAGAAGAAGCCATCATGCAATCTACCGAAGCTGAACCTTCTTTTAACTGGTGAATTATCTATATTTCCTAATAAGTTAGATGTGCCTATTGCTCACAGAAAAGGAGTCAGATGTTGCACCACCAAGCACCCTTTATCTAATTTTGTCTCCTATAATTCTTTGTCTCCCTTCTATAGAGCCTTTGCCTTGTCTATTTCTTTTGTGTCTATTCCCTAGAATTGGTAGGAAACTTTTGCAGATCCTAAATGGAAGCAAGCTATGATTGAAGAAATGAAGGCCTTGTCAAAAAATGAGACTTGGGAACTTATCACTTCACCAACAGACAAGAAGTTGGTTGACTGCAAATGGGTCTTCACTATGAAGCACAAAGCTGATGGCTCGATTGAAAGATTCAAAGCAAGATTGGTGGCTAAGGAATTCACTTAGACTTATGGAGTGGATTATCAATAGACATTTGCCCCTGTTGCAAAAATGAATACTATCAGGATTCTTTTATCTTGTGCAGCTAATCTTGATTGGGGCTTACAATAATTTGATGTGAAGAATGCATTTCTTCATGGAGACTTAGAAGAAGAGGTTTGTATGGGGATTCCTCCTGGATTTGATAATGAACAAAGTCAAGGAAAGGTGTGCAGACTGAGGAAAGCCCTGTACGGACTGAAGCAATCCCCTTGAGCTTGGTTTTGACAGATTCTGCAAAGCAATGATAACCTTCGGCTACTAACAAAGTGATGCTGATCATGCTCTCTTCATAAGACATCAAAAGGGTAAACTCACTCTTCTCATAGTTTATGTTGATGACATAATAATGACAGGAGATGACAAAGAGGAGATGACCCGATTGAAGAAGCTATTGGCACAGGGATTTGAGATCAAGGATCTAGGAAAATTGTAGTACTTCCTGGGAATTGAGGTTGCTAGATCAAAAAGAGGAATTTTTATTTCTCAAAGAAAGTATATTTAAAGATCTTTTGAAAGAAATTGGTATGACAAGCTGCAAACCAGCGGAATAGCCCATTGAAAGTAATCACAAGTTACAAACAGGAGTTGGAGAGCTAGTTGATAAGGAGAGGTATCAGAGGTTGGTCGGAAGACTCATTTATCTCTCTCATACTAGATCTGACATAGCCTATTCAGTCAGCTTGGTGAGTCAGTTCATGCATGATCCCTGAGATCCTCATATGCAAGCCATTTTTCACATTTTGCGGTATCTGAAGTCTGCTCCAGGCAAATGTATACTTTTCTCCAAACATGGTCACCTTCAAGTAGAAGCCTACACAGATGCGGATTGGGCTGGATCTTTAGATGATACAAGATCTACATCAGGTTACGGTACACTCGTAGGAGGGAATTTGGTTACTTGGAGAAGCAAGAAGCAAAGTGTAGTTGCTAGATCAAGTGCGAAAGCAGAATATAGAGCTATGGCCCAGGGTGTCTGTGAATTTCTTTGCTTACTAAAATTACTAGAGGAATTGAGACTCACTGAAAAGCGGAAACTTTTCTTATATTGTGACAACAAGGCCCGCCATCAACATAGTTCATAATCTAGTTCAGCATGACCAAATAAAGCGTGTTGAAAATGATCGACACTACATCAAAGAAAACGTTACGAGTGGTGTCTTGGGCTTGATTCATGTGTCATCAGAAAAGCAGCTAGCTGATGTGTTTACCAAGGGTCTAAACAAACAGACTTTTCATACACTGGTTTGCAAGTTGGGCATGTGCGATATCTTTGCACCAACTTGAGGGGGAGTGTTGATTGCCTTTATTATTAGGAAAGATTTGATTATGTTGATTGGCTTAATTATTAGGAAAGAATTGATTCTGATTGAGATTTGATTTTAGTCTGATTGATTGTAATTTATTTCCCTTCCTGAAATAGTCATAGGACCCAGTGTATAGATACCTTTGTTTAGGGATGTAAGAAACATACAGAAATACAAGAAGCCTTTTCTTCTTCTCAAAATCTACATAACCTACAGAGTTTGAATAGAAATACTTGATCACATGGCCTGGAGTTGTTGGTTCAACTACCTTTAGTAATAAGGGGCAAAGATCATTAATCATCTATCTGATCGACTAGCCTACTGTGAAGTGCACTGGGTAGAATATGACAGTGCACATATTTACCAGGAATTATTTGGATATGGGGATTGGAGGGAGGCGCGAAAGATACTGTGGCGCATCAAAATTCAAAAGAAGGTTGTTCTTTCACTTGATGTACTATGAGGGATGCAATATTGATGGAGCACAACTCAAGGAGAGAAGTTAAATTGTAATGAGTTGATATTGTTTGTATAAAGGAAGTAGAGAAGATACTTACTGACCATGTTACATTGCAAACTATTACATAGCTATGGAATATTTGTGTGTTCACTGATTGATATATTGATCGGGTAGCACCAAAGACAGTACTCCCTCTGTTTCAAAAAGATTATACTAGTTTGACTTGGCACAAACTTTAATAAAGAAGGGAAGACTTTTAAGATATGTAGTCTTAAATAAGCTATAACATTTGTGTGGCTGTAATACTATTGAAACTTGTGGTGTTAAACTTGCCATAACATTTGTGTGGCTATAAATGCTTCATATTAAGGAAATCTTGGAAGATGCCAATCTTTTTGAAACGGACTGATAAGGAAATAGTGCCAATCTTTTTGTAATGGAAGGAGTAGAAGAAACTATCACGATCTGGGATTCTGGAGGCAGCAAGGAGTAAAAACTAAAAAGTCATAATGGAGAACTATGCTTCTTTGTAGTTTCTAGCTAAGTTGCAATGAAAGAGATAGGAAACTCTGTCATAGTAGTGACTGGAATACAAGTCGCACAAAGAGATTTTTTATTGCCATAAACTTTTGATTTAAAGAGAAAGTCATGATTGGGATAACATGTAGCCAAATGTGGTTAAGTCACTCGCTTGGAACATATTCTTCACTCCAGCTTGGTGGTCAATGAACGATATTACTGATTTATCAGGAATTTTTTTTGTTTGTTTTTATTGTATCTGTTAATTGTTACTTTGTGGACTGCTGCTTTTCTCTAGCAGATTAAAAATAAATAATTCTCTTCAATAGTTGTCAATGTAGTCAGTTGCTTCAGGGGTGGTGCTTTTTCTATGCAACTTGATTTTGCTTTTTGTCTCAACCAAAGTTGTATCTCTGTTGACTATCTACAACTTCTCCAATATAGTTCAAAAGCAATTGTTGTTGATGAGACGGTGGTTCAGGATGAGCATGTTGCTGTAATTAAGTGTGGCAGTGAAATTTCTCTGGGCCCCAGTGATGAAGGTGGGTGTTATTTGTTATCAGATTCTCTTTTGTAATTTTAGTCTTATACAATTTTCGTTATCTGCTTTGGTGTCTATTTTTTCTGTTTTATTACCTGCAGTAGTACTCTCTTTGGTGTGTTTTCCGGGTGATAAAAGGAAATGAAAATCTTTAACCGTATGCTGCTCCACCATGAGCAGTTTGAAGCCTAAAGCTGCTAATCTCATGTTATATGTTAGTGTTGTACTAACAGCTTAGATACAATTATTGTTAGCTAATATTGAATTTGGTGTTCCTCTTCAAGTGGAGTCTTAGCGCAATGGTAGAGTTGCTACTTTGGTGACCTATAGGTCATGGTTTTGAAGCGTGGAAGTAGCCTCTTTTTTTTTTTTCCCAGAAATAAAGGGAAGGCTATGTACAATATATGCCCATCCTCTTTAAACAATTAAAAATAAAAAAAGAAGAAAATAAAAAAGAAAAAAGAAAAAAGAATAAAGAAAAAAGAAAAAGAAAAGCATGCCCATACTCCTCCTACCCCAACTCTAGCCGTAGAGCATTTCATGCACGTGTGCGCCCTTTATGTTCCTCAATTGTATTGAGATTTGAAAGATGTTTCGCTTCGCTGGTCATATTTGATGTTTGTATTAACTTACAAGCTATAGATTATTAGGATAAGAAGGGTTTGATGAAGAAGATATTGACTCTCATCATTTTAAGAAATGTAATCTCAACCCAAGTTTCAACTCAGAATTTTATTAGAATTGACATATTTTATGGGTGTTAATGTGTGGCTTATAGTATTACGCTTCAATGCTGTTAGGTTTTGTGAAATACCGACTCGAAATGATGCCCACTGAGGAATCTCGCAGATATATGCAGGTGAATAATTAAACTCTCAGCAAACCTGTTTCTATTCATGATTATCCGTTTATGCTTACTGACATGGCCTATTGTTCTGCTAGATTTCTCTCGATGTTGAGTATGCAAAATGCTGTATCTGCTTAAATATCTGGCATGACGTTGTCACAGCTGCACCTTGCCTTCACAATTTCTGGTTAGTGGGTTCGATCTTTTAGCTGTTCGAAAAACCATTTTGAATTTTGATCCTTGACTAGATGTGCTATCACTTATGTTCTTCATTCTTCCAGTAATGGATGCTTTTCAGAGTGGCTAAGGAGGTCTCAAGAGAGGCGTTCAAGTGTTTTATGTCCCCAGTGCAGAGCAGTTGTACAGTTTGTTGGAAGAAACCATTTTTTCCATAACATTGAGGAAGTAAGACGTGAAACTAATTCACTTTTGCCCTTATTTCTAGTTGGAAAAATTTCCTTTTTAAGTTAATTTATTCAAGTTGGTGATTAGTTTTATCAATCTTTTTAAATAAATCATCCCCAATTCAAGTTTTAATTCTCTAATGTTGTTGTGCCTTTTCTCTTAAAGAACTTTTAGCAGACCTAAGCCTTTCTTTGTGGAAGCATTAGATGCATGTTATAATTCATTGTGACTTGTACTTAAAAGTTTATGCCCTGATTATGCAGGATATACTGCTTGCGGATCCTTCCTTGAAACGCTCGAGTGAAGATGTTGTGCTGCTTGATTCCTGTGCATCAATAAAATCACCTCTTGTAAGTAGTCTAAGTTATCATATGAGATGCCTTTGGAATTTCCTTAGATTTGATTACAGTTCTACTATGTATGGTTTTTTGTATAGATATTTCTTTCCCAAGTCGTATGCTAAGTAGTTTAATTTATCACTATGGCTTGTCTTCAAAATGTCATGAAATTTTGTAACAGTTCTACTTTGTATGGCTTTTAGGTAGTCGTTTTTCAAAAGTTGTATGGTTGATCCTGTGCTTCCAAACATCTTTACACTAACTTGTCAGGCACTGGTGCTTTGTGATCAAGTGATTGTAATTGTTTTGCACTGCAGTATCCTAGCTTTTTCAGGAGTTTGTCTTCCATTTCAAGTTTAGAAGAGTGTCTATAACATGTCATTATTACGCTAATCACATATTATTATATCGTCAGTATCATGAACGCTCGACGACTTGCTTCCTTTTAAACTTGGTAAACATACTAACCCCTAGGAGCAGGTCCTCGGCAGTAGAAAAAGTCGCCGGAAGAGGGAACGTTCTCCATCAGATGCAGCAAATAGTTGGGAGCCTTTATGCCCTCAGTGTGGTAATTACGTTTTCCTCAATCTAGATGTTATTTGCAATAGGAATTGATACAAAGTGCAGCGTGTTGACTTGTCCAGAAAAAGTGCTTGTTTGACTTATTGGGCAAAATGTATATCCCATGTAAAGCTTGATATAATCTAATATTCTTCTCGTGTAATTTTAAATTTATTATGGTTTTTAATTCTGTATTCCAACTATTGATCTAAAATAATTCAATGGTTATGAACTTTGAATTTCTAACATTGAATAATTTACATCCAGGCATTGAATTTGGAGGTTTTCAGTGTGATGAAAGCACAGTTCATCTTCAATGTCAAGCATGTGGTGGAATGATGCCCTCTCGATTAAACATTGGAATGCAACAACACTGTAAACTATGCTTCCAAACTCTTTGCTCTTATGTTCTTGTTGCGAAATATCTTTTCCTCAACTGTGTTTGTGTGATTGTGTGTGTGTGCCCGTTTCACATTAAATGGAAATGCCAAAGCTTCTGTTCCTCTTTGAAGTGTTTAGCGTGTGAGACCTAAGGCGATTTGGCTTTGTAGGTTTGGGATGTGATCGAGCATTTTGTGCTGCTTATTGGCATTCTCAGGGAGTCAATGGAAGCAATTTACATCCACTTTGCAGTCCTGAAACTTTCAAGCCTGTAATTACTTAAATCCGGTGTACTTTTCTGATTGCGAACTATGTTTTGGTTATACTGGTTAGAAAACTTTAATGTTTAGAGCATCATCATCCAACTGAACTTGGTATGTTACGTAGTTGGATGAATTTTTAGAAATTTATTTTGATGGCCTATAAGAGGACTTTGATGCGTTCTTACTCTGGCACCTGTATTGTTGTGGGAGTTTGGGTTTACTAAAAAAATAAAATTTGTTGTACATTCAAAGCACCTAATGGTTGAGGGATGAAATTTCACTGATTTTTAACAGTTACGAAGAATTGCCAACCTGAATAGGTGCAAAGCCCAGTGATTATTTCTTATCCTTGTAATTTCTTTAGTGCGATAACCCTCTTTCTCCACCCACTTTTGAGTGGAGATAATCTTGAAACTCTTTTCTGATGGATTTGTCACCTCTCGTTCTCTTCTGCTTTTTCAATTTAATCATGCAAACTCAAATGACCACGTCCCTCCTTATCCTCTCTTTTTTCCCCTCTTGTTTTGGTTGATGTTATCTCCACGACTGGCATCTGTGACTAAAAGAGTTTTAAGTTGGTGGAATAGTTGAGGTAAGTTGGCCTTGACACCAAAATCATAAAAAGGGAGAACTCCGAGTTGGTAAGGTGGTCCTCGTTGTACAAGTTAACTTGAGGACATGATCTATAATTTGATATTTCTTCTCCTTGTTTCTTCATTTGATTGCTCTCCCTTTTCCTTTTTGTTTTTCTCCTTGATGATGGTAATACTTTTGTTTTGTTACTTATAGCATTTACATTTGCACTCTTGATTTTTATAGAATATGTCAAATTGATGCACATGTTTCTGCAGATTGCTGAACGTACAATTACTAGAATACCCTCCTTGGCACATGAGAAGAATCATTATGAACAAAATGTATGGCTTCTTTGTTTTCTTTATGTTTCTTTGGATAGATTGTTATTAGTCTCAATGCTTTAGTTGGAGTACTAGGTCTCCTAACTCTAGGTGTGATCCTCTAATAGATTACTGAAAGATGCATTAGAGAGATGACAAGGTCGTTGCAGGATGTGGTAGCTGATTGGATTTTGAAGCTTGATAAGCGGGAGATAGGTAATCTGACCATTGGAAATTTGAGAATCAGTTTCTTTTTCTTCCTGTCTTTTATGGTATTCATTATTGTATATTCCTCTCTCTCTCTCTCTCTCTCTCTCTCTCTCTCTCTCTCTCTACAAAAAGTTACTGCCTCTAGTCCAGAAGCTCTAGGAGTTAAAAACACTTTGAGAAATTGGCAGTCTGGAGAATTTTACTATCTTCATGGAAGCAAGTACTATAAAGATTGTTTTCCAGTGTGTTTACCTACTTAAAAGTAGGATTTAACCTGATTGGCGCAGTAGTTAGAGCTCCTATTCATCTTAGTCCTTGCTTCCTCTTCGTCCACTTTAATACTCCAAAGGACATTACATATTGGAATTGCACTTGCTTTGTCCATTCTAAGAAACATTGTCACTTCCCATTATTTAACTTTTGACTTGGTCCTTTTTAACACTTTATAAATATCTTGAAGCTAGAATTCAACTTGTAGCATTTCCACTTAGTTTCTAAGTTTCTATATCTTATTAGTCATAGGTGACCTAATGCTTGTCCTATTCCATTTAAATAATCGGCAACTTGAATATTGAACAGTCGGATAGGTGGTGGATCAAGTCCGTTATTGACATGATTGAAAGAAATAGTGCAGGTGAAAAAACTATATCAGTCCAAAAATGACTATCGGTTGCTATATATCATATCTTTGAAGATGGTCCTCATTAGAAACCAGCATGAGCTTAGAACGAAGTTATTGAATTATGAAAGAAAAAAGGACTTTATAACTTTCTTCGACTATCGTCCTTAAATTGAATTGTCCTGCTATATAATGTGTGCTTCTGTTTCCTTCAGATCGCACAAGGATGCCTTTGAATCATGCTGAGATGATAACTTCCCGGACATATACTTGTAGGTGAGTACATGTTTTTGGATATATTGAATAATTTAACAAAGTTCTCATCTTGGGTTATTGCGATTTTTATATTTCTGGAAATCGTGTCATTTGGCACCTGATGGTTTCCAATTTGACTTTGTGGCTACTTTGCCTTGAAGTTAGGGAAAATGTCTGTTATTCGATGAGATTATTGAGATTTCATTTAGTGAAGCAATTTCTTCCCGCTGATTGTCTTTTTTATTTTTAATATTTTTTTTATGTACAGTGAGTGCTATGACAAGTTAGTCTCATTCCTATTGTACTGGTTTAGAGTTACAATGACAGCACATGTAAGTTTCCACTGATCATTGTTGATTCATCCGTTATTTCATCTTTTACTTGTAGAGTTACTTAAGAGGAAAACAGTCTTTTATTAGAAGCTGAGCAAAATACGAAAGAAGTTTTTATCTAACATCGCACTTCAGCGATAACTAATGGCGCATTTTTCTGTCAAACCAATTGCGCCATTTCAATCTTAGCTCTGGCTTCTTTAGTGTAGGATTTGACTCGTCATTCGTTTCTCAAGCTCTAGATTTTTAATGCTCTAGTAACTTGTTTCTTTTCTCCTCTCAGCTTTTACCTTCAGAGGTAGCACAAAGAGAAGACTGCTGGTATGGATATGCTTGTCGCACACAACACCATAACCAAGAGCATGCTCGCAAAAGGAACCATGTCTGCCGGCCAACAAGGGGTAGTCATATGTAGAAATTCTTCTTATAGTTTTTCTGTTTGAAACGATGTCAATGCCACTGTCTTGAACTCGATTCTATTTTTGTCTCGAATGCTAATTTCTGGTCTTATTTTGACGTGCATTTTGAGATGTCTAACCCTATGAACTGCTGATGTGTTTTCTTAAAATGTACATATGTTTCTTTTTCATGTGTTACATACATTTATTCAGTTGTGTAGCTTATAGATAAATCTTTTAAGATATATCAAGTTCATAAAATGGAATAAGTAGTGCCATAAACAACAAGTAAAAACTAGGCGGGGCTTTTTAAACAGAAATGAGCTTGTTTTCACATTTATGGCTGATAAAAAGACTTTTCACATTTATAGCTGATAAAAGACTCGAGAATCGTTATGCTTCGTGGGAGGAAACTTGAGTGACATAAATAGAACTTGACACTGAACGGGACGCTGCTACGGGAGTTCCATTTTTGCAAGATTTAAAAAATTTATCCCCAGACCAACGTCTCTGACTATTCAAATTTATTACATGATGTAGCTGTGATATGTCATTTTAAAATACACAAATACCGCACTTAAACAACAGTTTGCAAATTATTGCATCAAAGAGCAAACATATAAGCAAACATCAACAATAAACTTTTCTTAGGATATCAATTGTTATACTGCCCTTCTACTTAATTGTGCATGTGTATGTTAATGGTTGAACGTGGTGACTGATGAGGATGCTTGTAATGTAGTTGAGACATTTATATATGCATTGTTCACCCGCGGGGTGTTTGTCTCTTCGCCAAACAATGAGTATTACAGGATTTACAATATCCTGATTTTTTCTTTGTGAAATTATGCAACAACAACAAAGAAATTGGGTGGCTAGCTTGAATGTCCCCGTAATTTAATAAATGAATTCCGCCTCTTTTCCTTGTGTGCTAAATAACATATTTACCCCTTCATCTCCTTCTACATCTCTTCTTCTTCTTCTTCTTCTTCTTCGCTAAGAACACTATCCTTTCAATTTTGAAAGTGTAAAATTCTTGTTTGGGGTTGAAAAATTCGAAGTTAATGGTTAATTACTGTTAAAATCCTCTGAGTGTTGATTATTTATACTTAAACTTTTAGTTTAAACAATACATTAGTGATTTGCTTTAAAAATCTCAAAACTCCTGTTGGTCCTTATAAAGTGTTGAAGAAGGCAAAGTAGGTCTTTTTGATTTGGTGTTATTTGACTAAATTGGCGATTGAGAATCATTTGTGTTTGTATTTGAAGGTTTTGTTTAAAATTTGAGATCATTTGGAGCAGATCGGGGTGGTTCATTCAAAATTAAATTCAAAGAACATTTTATTAAACAACACAAAAAAATTATGTTAGCTGAGTAGACTTTGATGTATAATTTAACAAATAGGTTAAATGCAGATAATAAAAATTTATGCTAATCTAGTAGAGTTTGATGAACAATTGAACAATCACAAAATCATGCCAATCGGGTATACTTTGATGAACAATTTAACAGATAGGTCGAATGCAGATAATACAAAGTTATGCCAATATGGTAAGTTTAGTGAACAATTAAACAAGCATAAAATTATATCAATCGGGTAGAGTTTATAAGCAATTAACAATATAAGTAGAGTAAATATAGCATAATCTCTACCGATCCGGTAGAGAACTTCCATAAGAGTTGTGCGGGTCCTATCTCTATTTTTTAAATACATTAAAAAATAGAGATAATATTTAAAGACCAGTCCCTTAGGACTCTGTCTATCACCCACCAATAATTATGCCTCAATTCCGAACAATTTAGGTTTGTCTATATAAAAATCATCACCTGACCATGTCACGAGGGCTTTCTTTCTTTATGAAGTTATATCGAACTTATTTTGCAATTTCTACGAATGCAGTATATTCACAAATCTCAGTTTAGTAAATTTCACTGCATTCACATATCGATAATGTGAAAATAGTTAAATTAACTTGATTGCTTTGGTTATTAGAAAATTTGCCAATGCAAAGGTGTCATAGAAAACTAACCTTAAGGAAATATGAAACTATCAAGAAGACTATGAGTGGCATGACAGCACAAAAAGCTTTTAAATTACTAGTGTCCGTCCTAAGTGCAGCAATTAAACGAAAGACAGACAGAAGAATTAAAAGAAAAAAAAAAAGGACAATGAATTGGCAGAAAACCTGAAAATTCATAAGGTGAGACAGTGTAAGTTTAAGTGAGGACGAAATCATCAAGCACAAAGAATATGAGTAAATAGCGCGAAAGCACCAAAAGTATTTGCAGACTACTTGGATCCCTCCAACTGCAGCAAGCAAACGAAGAGAGACAGAGCCACTTACAAAAAATACCAAGAATTGGCAGAAACCTGAAATTCATATTTCTCCACAAGATTTTCTATGGAACTTGGAGTCAACCCCAGGTGTATACCTACTTAACACCAGGAGCAAAGCCAATGGTGCAACATATAAGCGTTTCTATATGGATTGTCCATACTTGTCACTACAGGTGTACATGGACCGGGTTGGTTCGGTTTTTATCAAAACCAAACCAAACCAACTATATCGGTTTGGATTGGTTCGGTTTTGTCAGGTTTTTCGGGTTTTCGGATTTTTTGTTACTTAAATATTATTTCAATCTTACTTTGTTAAGTATTTGATAAGTAAATATATATTTAGTAAAAATATAAAAAATTGACAAGCATATTATTGATTAAAATATTCTTATGGGAAAATTCTATTAGTAACACATAATAGTTATTTTTTTAGTCGCCTGACAATAATTTTTCGTTGATGTACATTTTCAAGTTAACCAAATTTAGTAATTAAACATAAAAATCAATATGATACCTAATTATTAATAATAACTTCAAATTTGAAAAAGATATAAGAATTTAATAGATCTTAACATATGATATGAATATGAAAGAACAAAGAGATTGACACATTTCAGTAACACTTGATAAGAAAGTGATCATACAACCCATTATTTATGGTTAATAAATATGGAGCACTTCATATTTTATTAAATATATCCCGTAAGAGAATTCCAAATATTTCTAGTTATTTTTTAAAGTAAATTCTATATAAAATCTTAAAAGTATATATTTATAAGTCGGGTTGGTTCGAGTTTTTTTACTCAATACCAAACCAAACCAAACCAAACCAAGTCGGGTTTTTTAATCGGTTTGGTTTGACTTTTTATTTTGGTGCAGTTTTTTCGGTTCGGTTTGTACACCCCTACTTGTCACACAATCGGATCTTTTCTGATGCACGTAGGTATTGTTGGAAATTGAGTTTGAGGATCAACAAGCATGCTACCTGCTGAGTCTCAGACCTTGGGTCAACTGGTAGTTCCTGTACAACTTAGAGTCCTAGCGAGAACGTGATTTACTTTCACGCCTGACAAGGGTGTATTATATTATGCTGGCCTGACAGCCACGTGATAATGTCAGAAAATCTAGGCAGATCTTTATGGGTTGAGTTTAGGCCAAAATTTAAAGAAGTACTTTTGGAAGTAAATTTTACTTCTTTGGAAGATGGAAAGAATATCTTTTTACTTCCTTTATTTGCTAGAGTTAGGAGATTTTTGTGTAACTTGGTTAACACTCCTCTATTCTTAGCCATCTACTATTTATTCATATATATAGTACGAGTTTATTTCTGCACAGGTTGCGCACCCATACACAAATCTAAGAGATCCTTTTTGTGAGAAGCAACTTTGCAAGAACCAAGAGTAAGGAAAATTGAAGAACCCAATTCCAAAGATTGATTCCTATTTAGTTCATTTTGTCTTGATCTTATAATAGGTATTTTGAGTTGTAATATTATTTTACTTGTATTAGAAGCTATTTGTAAGAACTATTGAGTGACAATCTTTTATTTTAGGCTAAGAAATTAGCTTGGAGTGAGTAGCTACGATCAGTTTGACTGCAGGCTGTTGAGTGACTAGATTTAATCTCTTAGGTTATAAAAGAGTTATGTAATCTGAAACTGCTCGTTATTTTTAGTGAAGTTTATGAGGAAAATCCCAGTGTTGGGTCTTAGCTTTTACTCACTTGAGCAATGAAGTTTTTCACATAAAATTTATGTTTTATTTATTTTCCACATTTATTAGTTACAGGAATTACAAGAGCCATTTTAAGAATCGGATTTTGAGGAGACCGTAAAATTCTGGTAGAAAAATTTAATTAGTCAATACACTATTCATCCCTCTCTAGTTTATTAATGGTGTATACTTTTAACAATTAGTATCAGAATAGGCTCTCAATTACGAGGCTTACATCTTCGAGAGATTCATAAGATAAGTACACTACCTGGGATAAATGAGAGTCAGTCTACCACGCATCCACCGTTGTTCAATGGAAGGTGCTACAATTGGTGGAAAGCTATGATGGAGAACTTCTTAACTGCCGAAGATTACAAGCTATGAAATATTATTCTGGCTAGACCAAACATTCCCATCAAGCTTGAAGCTGGAGAAAGAGAAGTTCCCAAGGAAAGAAGTGAGTTTAATGATATTGATCTCAAACTTATGGAGAAAATTACCAAAGCTAAAAAGATACTTATTTATGGCTTGGGTCCTGATGAGTACAACCAAGTTTTGGCATGCACTAAGGCAAAAGAGATTTGGGACACCTTAAAAACTGCACATTAAGGAGATTAAGGATTTCTACATGCAATACTGCTAATGAAATCTGGAAAGGGTACTCACAATGCATGAAGAAACTCACTCAGACATGGTGTCATGACCCAAAATTCCCACCTTCGGATCGTGATGGTGCCTAACATTTTACTTGATAGGCAAGCCAACGTTAGAATAATATTATCTATTTTAAAATAATTTTTAAATATATTAATAACAAGAAAATAAATGCGGAAGTAAAGTTTGAAATATAGTGAAATAATCCATCAAACAACGGTATCTAAATACCATCCCAGAATTGGTGTCACAAGTGCACGAGCTTCTAGAATAAATATAATTAAAGGTCTGAATAAAGTAAAGCTGTCTGGAAATAAACACACAGCTAAAGTAAAATATATGGGAACTTCAGAACTGCGGACGCCATGCAGTTATACCTCAAGTCTCCTCCGAGTAGCTGAAATCCAAGCAAAACTATGGCACGCCGCTGGGGCCAACTCTAAAATCTGCACAAGAAGTGCAGAGTGTAGTATCAGTACAGCCGACCCCATGTACTGGTAAGTGTTGAGCCTAACCTCGACGAAGTAGTGACGAGGCTAAGGCGATTCACTTACATTAACCTGTACGCAATATTATTAACAACAACAATAATAGGAATAAATCAGGTAATTCATTTATAATAATTGAAGGCAATTCAACAGTCATAACCAATTATCATTTCCATTATTTCTGTTGCAGTGTGCAACCCGCTCTCACAATATATCCACATTCATTTCTGTTGCGGCGTGCAACCTGCTCCTCCAACATATTCATTTTAAATCATGTCTGTTGCGGCGTGCAACCCGATCCTCCAATATTAACCTTTTAACAAGTCTGTTGCGGCGTGCAACCCGATCCTCCAATATTGACTTTTAATAAGTCTGTTGTGGCGTGCAACCCGATCCTCCAATATTGACTTTTAATAAGTCTGTTGCGGCGTGCAACCCGATCCTCCAATATTGACTTTTAATAAGTCTATTGCGGCGTGCAACCCGATCCTCCAATATATTCATTATAATCAATCATGTTGCGGCGTGCAACCCGCTCCTCCAACATTTATATTTACCAATTCTTATAGAAGAAATTTTCCCAATAAATGTAACAATTAATATAAAATTACAAGACAATAAGCATACAATAATTATGGTTTAATTATGAAGCAAACAATGACAAATAGCAAATTATTATGGAAATCAGGAAGCAAATAGGCAGTTTAATATTTATTATGCTAAATGTCAAATAACAATTAAGGCACATAATTCAAATAGCATGTAACAATTAATGCAGGAATTCAAGAATTTATATTTGTAAATAATAAGAGAGAAATAATTATTATAATAATTAATTTATGATTAAAAATAATTTACGATTTTTCAAGTAAGCAGACAAATAATTAATTTGGCAACGTATAGATACTCGTCACCTCGCCTATACGTCGTTTACATGCAATTCACATAACAAACAATTTAAGGGTTCTATTCCCTCAAGTCAAGGTTAACCCCGACACTTACCTTGCTTTGCAAATTCCAATCAATTATTCAACCACAACTTTTCCTTTTAAATTTATCTCCGAAAGTTTCAAATCTATTCAAAAATAATTCAATATATTCAATACTAATCATAGGAATTAATTCCATATGAATTTACAAATTTTTCGGATAAAAATTCGAAATTCATTAAAATATTCGGCAGTGGGACCCATATCTCAAATACCGAAAAAACTTGCGAAATCCAAACACCCGTTCTGATACGAGTTCAACCATACCAAATTTGTCCAATTCCGATATCAAATGGACCTTCAAATCTTAAATTTTTGTTTTTGGAAAGTTTTACAAAAATTCCAATTTCTTCCATCTAAATCCGAAATAAATGATGAATATAGACATGGATTTGTGAAATATAATCACTTTATGATAAAGAACACTTACCCAGTTCAAAGTCGTGAAAATCCCCCTTGAAATCGCCCAAATCCGAGACTTAAAACTCAAAAATGAGTAAAAAATAGCTAAGACCCGATTTTATGTATTCTGCCCAACATTTTCGCATCTGCGGTGCCTCGGCTCGCACATGCGAGAAAAATCTCGCATCTGCGAAAAGGGGCTGCCAGGCGAGGTTCCGCATCTGCGGACAAAATGT
The DNA here is from genome assembly GCF_000715075.1 of Nicotiana tabacum. Taxonomy (NCBI): domain Eukaryota; kingdom Viridiplantae; phylum Streptophyta; class Magnoliopsida; order Solanales; family Solanaceae; genus Nicotiana; species Nicotiana tabacum. The sequence continues at coordinate 67,351,421 of NC_134092.1, forward strand.
CGCACCTGCGACGTCCGCATCTGCTCACAAGGGCCGCTCCTGCGAAGGCTGCATGTGCGATGGAAGTCTCGCTTCTGCGAGCTCGCACCTGCGGTCAAAATTCTGCAGGTACGATTACACCAAAACTCAAAATTTCAGATTTTGCTTAAGTCCAATTCTTGTTCCGATTTCGATCCGTTTCACTCTCGTGGTACTCGGGACCCCGCTCGAATATACCAACAAGTCCCGTAACATAATACGAACTGACTCGGGGTCTAAAATCACGTCAAACAACACTGAAATTATAATTCACACCCCGATTCGAACTTTGAGTTTTAAACTTTCAATTTGCAAATCTCGTGCCAAAATATATTAAATGAATCCGGAATGACTTCAAATTTGGCACACAAGTCATAAAGGACATAACAGAGCTGTTCAAATTTCCAGAATCGGATTCCAGCTCCGATATAAAAAAGTCAACCCCGTGGTCAAACTTGGAATATTTAGCCTTTAAATTGCTAGTTCCGTTAAATGGTCATAATTTGAGCTAGGGACCTCCAAATTAAATTCCGGGCATACGCCCAAATCCCAAATCACGATACGGAGCTACCGGAACTGTCAAAATATTGATCCGGGTCCGTTTGCTAAAAACGTTGACCAAAGTCAACTCACTTGAATTTTAAAGCTCTATTTTCCATTTTAATCCATTTTTGACATAAAAACTTTCCGAAAAATTGTATGAACTGCGCACGCAAGTCGAGGAATGATAAATGGTATTTTTTGAGGTCTTAGAATACATAATTACTTATTAAATTTAAAGATGATATTTTAGGTCATCACATTCTTCACCTCTAAAACAAACGTTCGTCATCAAACGGAGTTAGAAAAAAAATACATGAGCTGGAGAAAAGGTGTGGATATTTACTTCGCATGTCCGACTCAGACTCTTAGGTAGATGCCTCTACCGGCTGACCTCTCCATTGCACCCGAATTGAAGGATAACTCTTTGACCTCAACTGTCGGACCTGTCGGGCTAGAATAGCCACCGACTCCTCCTCGTAAGTCAAATCTTTGTCCAATTGGACTGAGCTGGAATCTAACACATGGGACGGATCACCATGATATTTCCGGAGCATAGACACATGGAACACCGGATGAACCGCTGATAAACTAGGTGGTAATGCAAGCCTGTAGGCTACTTCACCCACCCTTTCAAGAATTTCAAAGGGTCCGATATACCTAGGGCTCAACTTGCCCTTCTTTCCGAACCTCATTACACCTTTCATAGGTGAAACCCAGAGCAATATTTTTCTCCTACCATGAATGTAATATCATGAATTTTATGGTCGGCATAACTCTTTTGCCTAGACTGAGCTGTGCGAAGTCGATCCTGAATAATCTTGACCTTATCCAAGGCATCCTGTACCAAATCGGTACCCAACAACCGAGCCTCTCCCGGTTCAAACCAACAAACTGGCGATCGGCATCGCTTTCCGTATAATGCCTCAGATGGAGCCATCTGAATGCTCGACTGGTAGCTATTATTATAAGCAAACTCCGCAAGTGGCAAGAATTGATCCCAAGAACCTCCAAAGTCTATAACACAAGCGCGGAGCATATCTTCCAATATCTGAATAGTGCGCTCTGACTGTCCATCTGTCTGTGGATGAAATGCTGTACTCAACTCCAATTGCGTGCCTAACTTACGCTGTACAACCCTCTAGAAATGTGAGGTAAACTACGTACCTCGATCTAAAATAATAGACACGGGCACACCGTGAAGGCGGACAATCTCACGAATATAAATTTCAGCTAACCTTTCTGAAGAATAGGTAACTGCCACTGGAATGAAATGGGCTGACTTGGTCAACCTATCCATAATGACCCAAACTGCGTCAAATTTTCTCTGAGTCCGTGGGAGCCCAACAACAAAATCCATAGTGATACGCTCCCACTTCCACTCAGGAATTTCTAACTTCTGAAGCAAACCACCAGGTCTCTGATGCTCGTACTTAACTTGCTGACAATTCAGACACCGAGCTACATGTGCAACTATATCCTTTTTCATTCTCCTCCACCAATAATGTTGCCGCAAATCTTGATATATTTTAGAGGTACCTGGATGAATAGAATACCTGGAACTATGTGCTTCTTCAAGAATTAATTCACGAAGCCCATCCACATTAGGCACACAAATACGGCCCTGCATTCACAGAACTCCATCTTCCCCCACAACAACCTATTTGGCATCACCTTGCTGCACCGTGTCCTTAAGGACAAGTAAATGAGGATCATCACACTGCCTCTCTCTGATGCACTCATATAAAGAAGACCGAGCGACTATTCAAGCTAGAACCCGACTGGGTTCTGAAACATCTAACCTCATGAACTGATTAGCCAAAGTCTGAACATCTACAGCTAATGGCCTCTCACTAACCGGAATATATGCAAGACTGCCCATACTCACAGCCTTCCTACTCAAGGCATCGACCACCACATTGGCCTTTCCGGGGTGATACAAAATGGTGATATCATAGTCTTTCAATAACTCCATCCATCTTCTTTGCCTCAAATTAAGATCTTTTTGTTTGAACAGATACTGAAGGCTGCGATGATCAGTAAATACCTCACATGAGACACCGTAGAGGTAATGCCTCCAAATCTACAGTGCATGAACAATGGCTGCCAATTCTATGTCATGAACAGGATAATTCTTCTCGTGAACTTTCAACTGCCACGACGCATATGAAATTACCTTGCCATCTTGCATTAATACTGCACCAAGCCCAATGTGAGATGCGTCACAATATACCATATACTATCCTGAGCCTGTGGGTAATACCAATACTGGCACCGTAGTCAAAGCGGTCTTGAGCTTCTGAAAGCTCAACTCACACTCATCTGACCATATGAATGGAACACCCTTCTGGGTTAGTCTGGTCAATGTGCTTGCTATAGATGAAAATCCTTCCACGAACCGGCGATAATAACTTGCCAAACCCAGGAAACTCCGGAACTCTGTAACCGAAGTAGGTCTAGGCCAATTCTGAACAACCTCAATCTTCTTAGGATCCACCTTTATGCCTTCTGCCAATACAACATGTCCCAAAAAGGCAACTGAGTCTAACCAAAACTCGCTTTTGAAAATTTGGCATATAACTGATAATTCTTCAAGGTGTGAAGCACACTTCGAAGATGCTGCTCATGCTCCTCTCGACTGCTGGAGTAAATCAAGATATCATCAATGAATACAACCACAAAAGAATCCAAATAAGGCTTGAACACCCGATTCATCAAATCCATAAATGCTGCTGGAGCATTTGTCAACCCAAATGACATCACTAGGAACTCGTAATGCCCATACCGAGTCCGAAAAGCTGTCTTAGGGACATCAGATGCCCTAATCTTCAAATGATGGTAACCAGATCTCAAATCAATTTTCGAAAATACCTTGGCACCCTGAAGCTGATCAAATAAGTCATCAATTCTTGGCAGCGGATATTTGTTTTTGATAGTGGCCTTGTTCAACTGCCGATAGTCTATACACATCCGTATAGAGCCATCTTTCTTCTTTACAAATAATACTGGTGCACTCCAGGGAGAGACACTGGGTCTAATGAATCCCTGATCAAGCAAGTCTTGCAACTGCTCTTTCAATTCTTTCAACTATGGCGGGGCCATACGGTATGGTGGAATAGAAATGGGCTGAGTGCCCGGAGCCAAATCAATACAGAAGTCAATATCTCTGTCGGGTGGCATCTCCGACAGATCTGCAGGAAATACTTTCGAAAATTCACGAACAACTGGTACTGAGTCCATAGAAGGGACATCCGCATTGGGATCGCGAATATAAGCCAAATAGGCTAGACATCCTTTCTCTACCATACGCCGAGCTTTTATATAAGAAATAACCTGCTGGCAAAATGGCCAGGAGTTCCTTTCCACTCTAATCGAGGCCCCGGCATAGCTAGGGTCACTGCCTTGGCATGACAGTCCAATATAGCATGATAAGGAGACAGCCAATCCATACCCAAGATGACATCAAAATCTACCATATCAAGAAGTAGAAGATCCACACTAGTTTCAAGATTACCAATTGTAACCACACACGAACGGTAGACATGATCTACTACCACAGAGTCTCCCACCGGTGTAGATACACACATAGAAGCACTTAGAGAATCACAAGGCACAACCAAATATGAAGCAAAATAGGAGGACACATAGGAATAAGTAGATCCTGGATCAAATAGAACTAAAGCATCTCTATGGCAAACTGGAATAATACCTGTGATCACAGCATCAGATGACTCGGCCTCAGGCCTAGCTGGAAAAGCATAAAATCGGGGCTGGGCCCTACCACTCGGAACTGCATCTCTGGGATGGCCTCTAACTGGCTGGCCTCTACCTCTAATGGTCTGACCTCCACCTCTAATGGCCTGACCTCCACCTCTAGCTGCCTGACCCCTACCTCTAGCTGGATGAGCAGGCGGTGAAGCAACCGGTGCCGGTATGATGGCACGAGAATCTTGCCGAGATCTGTTACTCGCCAATCTAGGGCAATACCTCCTGATATGACCAATGCTTATGCCGTGGCTGCTGAAGCTAAAGCTGACCCAGATAGGCCGGATAACCACTGTAGTAACTCTGGAGTGGTGGTGTACTGATAGGAGCTGAATGTGCACTGAATACTGGCTGCCCAGAGTAAGGCATAATAGGACCGTGACTCCTTGAAGCACCGGGAGACACATGAAGTGCTGAATGAAACGGTCTGGGAGGATGACCCCTACCAAAATTACCCCGGCCTCCAGACGAGGCACCATTGCAACCACCGAACTGACGAGGCCTCTTATCGGACCTTTGCCCTCTTTCCTGTGCAAGAACCATCTCGATCCTCCTTGCGACATTAGTAGTCGCCTAAAAAGAAATCTCACCTTCGGTCTCCTTGGCCATCTGAAGTCTGATAGGGTGTGTGAGTCCCTCAATGAACCTCCTCACTCTCTCTCCCACCGTAGGTAGTAAAAGGAGAGCATGGCCGGCCAAATCCACAAAACGGGACTCATATTGAGTAATAGTCATACTACCCTGCTGTAGACGCTCGAATTGCTTGCAGAATTCCTCTCTTAGTGTGATAGGGAGGAACTTCTCCAGAAATAGCTAAGAGAACTGCTCCCAGGTAAGTGCAGGCGATCCAACTGGTCGGGTCAATGTGTAGTCTCTCCACCACCTCTTTGCGGAACCCGTCATCTAGAATACAGCAAAATCAACTCCATTGGTCTCAACTATACCCATATTTCGTAGTACCTCATGGCAGCGTTCCAGATAATCCTGTGGGTCCTTAGAAGGTGTACCACTGAAATGAACTGGAAAGAGCTTAGTGAACTTATCCAGTCTCAATATGGCCTCCAAAGACATGGCGGGCCTATCACCGGTCTGTGCTACAACAACTGGCTGAACTACCCCAACTGGCGGGGCTGCTGGAGCCTGATTCTGGGGAGCCATCTGCTCCGGGGTAGGAGTAGTGGGAGTTTGTGCTCCTCCCCCAGCCTGTGAGATGGCTGGTGCCACTGGAAATGTACCATTCTGGGCCACACCCTCCATAAGACTCACCAATCGGACTAGAGGGTCCTGAAGCACTGGAGTGGCTATGAATCCTTCCGGGACCTGAACTGGTCCAACTGGTACATTCTGAACTGGGACCTTCTCCTGAAGGTCTACCTGAGGTTCTATAATAGGTGCAGCTGCTCGAGCTCTGTACTGAGCTCTACCTCGGCCTCGGCCTCGACCTCTAGCATGACCTCGACCTCGACCTCGACCTCTACCCTTGGCCATAGTTGCCACCGGGGGTTCTGGTCCCTGTCCATCGGTAGAAGTATTACACGTTCTCACCATCTGCGAGAGAATAAGAGTAGAATGGTTCAATCATCGATGATAGAATAAAATCGCATGACAGAATAAGAAAGAAGTGATATTTTTCCTAATCTTCATAGCCTCTGAGAGATAAGTACAGACGTGTCCGTACCGATCCTTCAGACTCTAGTAAGCTTGCTCGTGACTCGTGAGACCTAGGTAACCTAGTGCTCTGATACCAACTGTCACGACCCGAAATTCCCACCTTCGGACCTTGATGGCGCCTAACATTTCACTTGCTAGGCAAGCCAACGTTAGAATAATATTATCCATTTTAAAATAAATTTTAAATGTATTAATAACAAGAAAACAAATGAGGAAGCAAAGTTTGAAATATAGTGAAATAATCCATCAAACAACGGTGTCTAAATACCATCCCAGAATTGGTGTCACAAGTGCACGAGCTTCTAGAATAAATATAATTAAAGGTCTGAATAAATTAAAGCTGTCTGAAAATAAACACACAGCTAAAGTAAAATAGACGGGGACTTCAAAACTGCGGACGCTATGCAGTTATACCTGAAGTCTTCTCCGAGTAGCTGAAATCTGAGCAAAACTATGGCACGCCGCTGGGACCAACTCCAAAATTTGCACAGGAAGTGCAGAGTGTAGTATCAGTACAACCGACCCCATGTACTGGTAAATATTGAGCCTAACCTTGACGAAGTAGTGACGAGGCTAAGCCGGTTCACTTACATTAACCTGTACGCAATATTAGTAACAACAACAATAATAGGAATAAATTAGGTAATTCATTTATAATAATTGAAGGCAACTCAGCAGTCATAACCAATTATCATTTTCATTATTTCTGTTGCAGCGTGCAACCCACTCTCACAATATATCCACATTCAGTTCTGTTGCGGCGTGCAACCCACTCTCACAATATATCCACATTCAGTTCTGTTGCGACGTGCAACCCGCTCCTCCAACATATTCATTTTATATCAAGTCTGTTGCGGCGTGCAACCCGATCCTCTAATATTAACTTTTTAACAAGTCTGTTGCGGTGTGAAACCCGATCCTCCAATATTGACTTTTAATAAGTCTGTTGCGGCGTGCAACCCGATCCTCCAATATTGACTTTTAATAAGTCTGTTACGGCGTGCAAGCCGATCCTCCAATATTGACTTTTAATAAGTCTATTGCGGCGTGCAACCCGATCCTCCAATATATTCATTATAATCAATCATGTTGCGGCGTGCAACCCACTCCTCTAACATTTTCATTTACCAATTCTTATAGAAGAAATTTTCCCAACAAATGTAACAATTAATATAAAATTACAAGACAACAAGCATACAATAATTATGGTTTAATTATGAAGCAAACAATGACAAATAGCAAATTATTATGGAAATCAAGGAGCAAATAGACAGTTTAATATTTATTATGCTAAATGTCAAATAACAATTAAGGCACATAATTCAAATAGCATGTAACAATTAATGCAGGAATTCAAGAATTTATATTTGCAAATAATAAGAGAGAAAAAATTATTATAATAATTAATTTATGATTAAAAATAATTTATGATTTTTCAAGTAAGCAGGCAAACAATTAATTTGACGACGTATAGACACTCGTCACCTCGCCTATACGTCGTTTACATGCAATTCACATAACAAACAATTTAAGGATTCTATTCCCTCACGTTAAGGTTAACCCCGACACTTACCTCGCTTTGTAAATTCCAATCAATTATTCAACCACAGCTTTTCCTTTTAAATTTGCCTCCGAAACTTCAAATCTATTAAAAAACAATTCAATATATTCAATACTAATCATAGGAATTAATTCCATATGAATTTACAAATTTTCCGGATAAAAATACGAAATTTATTAAAATATTTGTCAGTGGTAACCACATCTCAAATCTCGGAAAAACTCACGAAATCCGAACACCCGTTCCGATACGAGTTCAACCATACTAAATTTGTCCAATTCAATATCAAATGGACCTTCAAATCTTAAATTTTTGTTTCTGGAAAGTTTTACAAAAATTTTAATTTCTTCCATCTAAATCCGAAATAAATGATGAATATAGACATGGATTTGTGAAATAGAATCACTTTATGATAAAGAACTAGCGACCCTTTAAATTGCTATTTCCGTTAAATGATCATAACTTGAGCTAGGGACCTCCAAATTAAATTCCGGGCATACGCCCATGTCCCAAATCACTATACGGAGATACCGAAACTGTTAAAATACTGATCCGGGTCCGTTTGCTAAAACCGTTGACCAAAGTCAACTCACATGAATTTTAAAGCTCTATTTCCCATTTTAATCCATTTTCACATAAAAACTTTCCGAAAAATTATACGGACTGCCCACGCAAGTTGATGAATGATAAATGGTACTTTTTGAGGTCTTAGAACACATAATTACTTATTAAATTTAAATATGATATTTTGGGTCATAACACATGGCACTAATGGTCTTGATAAGCCCTGATATTGAAAAGGTTAACACTGATAATGTCGTGTCTATGATATCCATGAGTGACTATGAATCTGAAGTTGGAAATGAGGAGTTAAATGTCCCTGACCTTAAAGATAATCTTTATATTCTTCCTAAGAAAAGACTGTCTGCCATGGTGCTCTCATTAATTATTCAGATTGAAAAACTGAGTGTTGACAAAGAAGAATTGTTCATTGACTTTTTAACTGTTAAATTTGAATTCCATAATCTTGAGCTCAACACGTCTAAACTCAAAAGGGAAAAATAAGATTTTGTAGAACAGGATCTTATTTTAGAATTTGAAATTGAGGCACTCAAATTTGAAAATGAGAAATTAAAGAAACACCATATAAAGGAAAATGTGAGAATAGTGATATTCAAAAGTCCCTTGAAAAAGAATTAAAATTGAACAAGAAAAATTTCTACAACCGAGTTGTACAAAATAAAGTAATTCAAGAGAACCTGAACAAGGAAAAATATGAACTAACTCTAACCTCCAAGTGGAATAGTTCCTCAGAGGCTATAGAATAGCCGAACCAAACCCACTGGAGAAATAAAACTAGGTTAGGATACTACAAACCTTTTCCTAGGGTCAATCCTAAGTATTTGGCTTCTGCATCTACTAAGCTATGTACACATTGCACTATAGAAAAATTTGCTTATCGCTGTTCAATGCTCAAAATAAAAAGGTTGTAGTGCAAAATCAAAAGAAAAGAAAGACTTCCTTTGCTATAAATTCTAACTTACCAAGCCGGACTAAAAAATATTTGATTCATCCCTTTAATAACAAGTGGGGATCCAAGCTAGTCTACGTTCCTAAATCTAACCCTTGATATGTTTTGCAGGGTAAAGTAAGAGGAAATAGCCAAGAATAGCATATTGATAGTGGCTGCTCAAGGCACGTGACAGGGAGGAAGAAAAGTTTCCTCTCACTAACCGCCTTTCAAGGTTGGGGTGTGGCTTTTAGGAATGGTAAAAAGGTAAAATCAGAGGGATAGGTAAGCTTGGTAGGTCACTCTCTAAAGCTATAGAAAATGTGTATTCTATAAATAGGTTGAACTATAATTTGTTGAGTGTTTTCTAGATATATGACAAGGGGAACAAGGTCCTGTTTGACTCTGTTGAATGTCTTATAGCAAGTGCGAAATCGGTGAGACAAAACTCAAGGAAAATAGACATCAAAATGCATACATTGAATCCATTATATCTCTACCTGATAATGAAGTTACATATTTCAGTGTGCTTGATGACGACCCCTTACTATGGCATAGACCACTAGATCATGCTAGTTTAGCTCAGCTTAATAAACTGGCCTCAAAAGACCTAGTTGTGGAATTGCCAAAAATCAACTTTAAAAATAATAAAGTGTGTGATGCATGTGTTAGAGACAAGCATGTCAGGTCCTACTTTAAATCTAAAAACGTTGTAAGTACCTCTAGACCCTTGGAGCTGTTCCATATAGACCTTTGAGGTCTGATAAGGGTTATGAGTAAAGGTAGCAAAAGATACATTCTGGTGATAGTTCAAGACTATCCTAACACACCTGGACCCTCTTTCTTTCTTGTAAAGATGAAACCTTTGATATTTTTTTTACATATTTCTTAGAATAATCTAAAATAATCTGGGTCTTCAGCTAGAGGATTTTGCCTAAGAACTTTTAAGTAGAATCTATTAACAATGCATGTTACCTCCTAAACATATGCATGGTTAGAACTCATCTAGAGAAACCTCCCTATGAATTACTTAAAGGAAGAAAACCTAACGTATCACATCTTAGAGCTTTTGGTTGAAAATATTTTATTCACAATAATAGCAAGGAAGCTCTAAGAAAATTTGATGCTAGAAGTGATGAGAGAGTATTCTTCTGTTATTCACCACATATTAAGGTATATAAAGTTTTTAATAACTGAACTGTGTGTGTTGAAAAAAATGTGCATGTCGTATTTGATGAATCTAATCCTTCTATTGAGAAAAATGTGCAGGATGATGATCAAGACCTTGGACTTGTAAGAAATGAGAATTCTTATCCTAACGGCCAAGGATGCTCTCTTGAAAGTGAAAAACAAAAGGAAAGGAAGAGCAACACTGGTGAAGATAAAGCATCACACTCCGGGGGAACCTTATTGCCACCTGATGAGAAAGAAGAAATGGTTTAGAAGAACATATTCCTCCTACTGGTCCTTAAAATGAGCAGATTCCTTCTCCTGGTCCTCTAAATGAACAAGTTCAACAACCTTAAAGAAAGTACTGTAAACATCAGATTTCTCATCCTCTCGAGAATATAATCTCTGACCCCAATTCAGGGACCTAGACCAGATCATCTCTCTGAAATCTATGTGCGTTCAATGCTTTTATATCTACCATTGAGCCAAAAAAGTCTAATGAGGCATTGTAGGATGCATATTAGATAGCGATGGTTATTCAGAAGGAATTACATCAATTTGAAAGAAGAAATGTATGGCACTGGTCTAAGGATGGGACAATCAGTAGAACAAAATGGGTCTTCAGAAGCAAACTGTATGAACAAGAAACTGTGACAAGAAACAAGGCTAGACTCGTGGTCCAGGGGTACCATCTAGAAGAAGGGATATATGATGATGAGAATTTTGCTCTAGTAGCAAGGATGGAAGTCAGTCATATGTTATTGCCGTTGTAGTGTACATAGAATTTGCATTGAACTAGATGGATGTAAAAAGTTCATTTTTGAATGGCTACCTCAAGGAGGAAGTGTATGTAAGGCCCCATTAAATTTTACAAAAGAAAATAATATTTCGTGGTGCCGAATTTATTTTACGTGTCGCGTCTTGAACTTTTTGGGTTGAACAATACACTGAGGGATAAAGGAAAAGGTTTGGCAGAAAAATGCTGTCACGCCCTAAACGTGGGGAGCACGACCGGCGCTCAACCGAGAGAACACAGCCGAGCAAGCCTATTAGATTTACTTCTACCCAAACTCATCAATGAATAAAGAGAAGATGTACTCCATTAATCAAACATTAAAAAGATTTTATTAACAACTTCCTTTTCATTCCATTAGCAACTTCAATCATTATTTCCAAAATATTACGAGTTTATAGAATTAATGAAAAATATGACTTCCAAATACCAACATTTCTAGTTCAATTCTCAACATTAACCCCAACCCACAACCTGTCTACGGAGCCTCTAAGTACAACAGAAGAGTAATATGGAAATGCCGGCAATAAGGCCCCGGCTATACCTAAAAAATAGTACATGAGAAACAAAAGATACATGATCCCAAAATGAAGTGGGGCTCACCAAATCAGCTGAAAAGAGTGCACTACTATCACTGATCAATGTCGCCTGCTGTAGAACCACCTGCATCCATTAAAGATGTAGTGCCTCCGGCCAAAAGGACGTTAGTACTGTCAAATAACACTAGTATGTATAGCTAAAAGTCCTATTTCAAAATAGAATGCCCATATAAGAAAAACCAACAAATAGAAACAGCAAGTTACAATCAACAATAACCAAATGTCCAGTTAAAACATAATAATTTTCAAAATACGAATTTCATATATAATTTTGGTTGGGAGATCATTAGCACCGATATACCACCATCTTTGTTAGCACGGAGTCCGATCACACCAGATCGGCTAGGCCATCTCCCCACGAACAATGTGGTTTGACATGTGATGCGAAAGAAAGTTGTTACCAAGAGTAGAACCACCATGTCCGCAATATGGCGTCCGATCTCTACCCGATTAGTTAGGCTGCCTTCCCATATATGCCGTGTGGGCTGACTTTTCCAATCCACAATTGTTATCAGTTTCATCCCAATTAAAGGGAATAATATCACTGTGTCTCCAATATTTCAATTTCATCCCAAATAGGGGGAATAATCACAATTTACCCATACACCGGCACGTGTAGTTTCAGGTGTGGGCCTTATGACCCACCCTTCCTTGATTTTGCTAATTATGCTCCCAAAAATATTTCTGATTTGATTTGCACATAGAGGTAACATAAATATAATTGTACTCACCTCAACATCTTTCATATTATATAAGTTCTCATTAGTTTTTCCAGTCATTCACAACGACAATATTTCCTTGGCTCATTTGGCCATTCATAAGATTCTTTATTCCTGGCACGATGGCCGCATTTAATATTCCACACTTTCACCTCTTTCAGTTTTCTAAATCACCATCAAATATCAACATATGGAATATTCCGAAAATCACAACTTTAAGTTTATTAGAAATGAACAATTTAAGCACAATAGATTTCTTTCCGAAAAATGGAGTAAAATAATTGGCAATTGATGCGCAAGTTCAAATCATCAACAAGTGACACCCCATTTATTCTTGAAATACCTTTCCCCAAAAATGACAATGTACAATTTTAATACATGAGTATATAGAACTCGAATCACACTGGATATATTTATAAAGCAAAGCATTAGTTAAAGCAGTCACTAATGGGTATGAATTGAGTACAAAAGCTCTTAGGCAAATTCTATTTTCCAAATCACTTTTAAAATAGTGGAGTCGAGGCTCATTTCATAATCCTTATCATATATTCTCATTTCATTGGCACTACTAGCCACAACTATAACTTAAATTCTTGGCACGTTGGCCACACTCTATTTCTTCAGTCCGCTTATTTCATTTTCAAGCATCTTTAAAAATTATCAATAACAAGATACTTCCAATCAAGACTTTAGGTATACATATGAGCAATTATGAGTCTTAAGCATATCGAGTTTTTCTCACCCAATTGCTATACTAGTTTTCATTTAAAACACGACTCAAAGTCATAATATTTTAATACGTAAACCATACTTTAAAAATCTGTCTTTCGACATAACGCTGATTCGGAAAAAGCAAGTTTATAGGGAATCATCCGGAATATAGAAGTTAGGAATCTTAAGCCAATCATACTTGATCTTACAGAAACATTATGAATATCCATTCTAAGCGAGAAAGTTTAGCCAACATACCTTCCTTTGAGCTTTCCTTATATTACTACAATGTTCCGAAAATTCTAGCAATTCCAATCTATTTTGAGACATAATAAAATTGAACCATAATTAGGAAGATATTCATGGTCTCAGCTCATTTGAGCATTTTATCAAACACTAGGTGTGCAAATTTAACTACAAGGTTCTTCTACAAGATTTCCGTCACTCCATAGCCCAATCTTTACTTATTTGAGCTCAACAATCTTACCACAAACCTTATTAGTACAAGTATGTATAAATAATACTCTTACACCCAGGAATCATACTCCCAATCATCCATCTTTTACCCCAAACTCGAAATTGAAGACTAGGGGTTTGAATCTTACCTCTTAGATGAAGATCTTGTGAGATTTTCTTATTGGATTTCAAAGCTTGGGCAAGGTCTTGATGAACAAAAAACTTTATCTACTTTCTCTCTCTAGAACATTCTCACATCTCTCTAAAAAACCCGAGATGATTGCCCCAACTTAAGCCCCAAAGCCTATTTATCAAAATGGGGTCGGGTGATAAAATTAAAAAAATTAACCCTCCGAAATTAGGTATGCGGTCGCATAATGGACCGCAGAATGGCTTTGCGGATCGCAAAATGCACCTAAAACCGGTGCCAAAAACTAGGCTGTCCTAGTCCATTCTGCGACCAGTTTGCGATCGCATAACCACTTCTACGATCGCATAATGGTCGCAGAATTGGCCGCAGAATCGCATTCTACCAACCTTTGGTAATCTGGTCATAACTTTTCTTGTAGGAATGTCCAAATGACGAATGGTTTGAAGCGTTAGAAACTAGACACATGGATCTTTCAGTTCGATTTATACACCCCTACTTGTCACACAATCAGATTTATTCTGATGCACGCAGGTATTGTTGGAAATTGAGTTTGAGGATCAACAAGCATGTTACCTGCTGAGTCTCAGACCTTGGATCAACTGGTAGTTCCTGTACAAACTAGAGTCCTAGCGAGAACGTGATTTACTTTCACGCCTGACAAGGGTGTATTATATTATGCTGGCCTGGCAGCCACGTGATAATGTTAGAAAATCTAGGCAGATCTTTATGGGTTGAGTTTAGGCCAAAATTTAAAGAAGTACTTTTGGAAGTAAATTTTACTTCTTTGGAAGATGGAAAGAATATCTTTTTACTTCCTTTATTTGCTAGGGTTAGGAGATTTGGTGTAACTTAGTTAACACTCCTCTATTCCTAGAGATTTGGTGTAACTTGGTTAACACTCTTCTATTCCTAGCCATCGACTATGTATTTATATATATAGTACGAGTTTATTTCTGCACAGGTTGCGCACCCATACACAAATCTAAGAGATCCTTTTTATGAGAAGCAACTTTGCAAGAACCAAGAGTAAGGAAAATTGAAGAACCCAATTCCAGAGATTGATTCCTGTTTAGTTCATTTTGTCTTAATCTTATAATAGGTATTTTGAGTTGTAATATTATTTTACTTGTATTAGAAGCTATTTGTAAGAACTATTGAGTGACAATCTTTTATTTTAGACTAAGAAATTAGCTTGGAGTGAGTAGCTACGATCAGCTTGACTGCAGGCTATTGAGTGACTAGATTTAATCTCTTAGGTTATAAAAGAGTTATGTAATCTGAAACTGCTCGTTGTTTTTAGTGAAGTTTATGAGGAAAATCCCAGTGTTGGGTCTTAGCTTTTACTCACTTGAGCAATGAAGTTTTTCACATAAAATTTATGTCTTATTTATTTTTCACATTTATTAGTTACAGGAATTACAAGAGCCATTTTAAGAATCGGGTTTTGAGGAGAACGTAAAATTCTGGTAGAAAAATTTAATTAGTCAATACACTATTCATCCCTCTCTAGTTTATTAATGGTGTATAATTTTAACAATTAGTATCAGAATAGGCTCTCAATTACGAGGCTTACATCTTCGAGAGATTCATAAGATAAGTGCACTACCTAGTATAAATGAGAGTCAGTTTACCACGCATCCACCATTGTTCAATGGAAAGTGCTACAATTGGTGAAAAGTTATGATGGAGAACTTCTTAACTGCAGAAGATTACAAGTTATGTAATATTATTCTAGCTAGACCAAACATTCCCATCAAGCTTGAAGCTGGAGAAAGAGAAGTTCCCAAGGAAAGAAGTGAGTTTAATGATATTGATCTCAAACTTATGGAGAAAATTACCAAAGCTAAAAAGATACTTATTTATGACTTGGGTCCTGATGAGTACAATCAAGTTTTGGCATGCACTAAGGCAAAAGAGATTTGGGACACCTTAAAAACTACACATTTAGGAGATTAAGGATTTCTATATGCAATACTGCTAATGAAATCTGGAAAGGGTGCTCACAATGCATGAACAAACTCACTTAGACATGGCACTAATGGTCTTGATAACCCCTGATCTTGAAAAGGTTAACACTGATGATGTCGTGTCTATGATATCCATGAGTAACTATGAATCTGAAGTTGGAAATGAGGAGTTAAATATCCCTGACCTTAAAGATAATGTTCATATTCTTCCTAAGAAAAGACTGTCTGCCATGGTGCTCTCATTAATTATTCAGATTGAAAAACTAAGTGTTGACAATGAAGAATTGTTCATTGACTTTTTAACTGTTAAATTTGAATGCCATAATCTTGAGCTCCACACGTCTAAACTCAAAAGGAAAAAATAAGATTTTGAACAACAAGATCTTATTTTAGAATTTAAAATTGAGGCACTCAAATTTGAAAGTGAGAAACTAAAGGAAGCACCATATAAAGGAAAATGTGTGAATAGTGATATTCAAAAGTCCCTTGAAAAACAATTAAAATTGAACAAGAAAAATTTGTACAACCGAGTTGAACAAAATAAAGTAATTCAAGAGGACCTGAACAAGGCAAAATATGAACTAACTAGAACCTCCAAGTGGAATAGGCCCTCATAGGCTAAAGAATAGCCGAACCAAACCCACTGGAAAAATAAAACTAGGTTAGGATACTACAAACCTTTTTCTAGGGTCAATCCTAAGTATTTGGCTTCTGCATCTAGAAAGCTATGTACACATTGCACTCTAGGGAAATTTGTTTATCGCTATTCAATTCTCAAAATAAAAAGGTTGCAGTACAAAATCAAAAGGAAAGAAAGACTTCCTTTGCTATGAATTCTAACTTACCAAGTCGAACTAAAAAATATTTGATTCATCCCTTTAATCACAAGTGGGGATCCAAGCTAGTCTGCACTACTAAATCTAACCCTTGAGATGTTTTGTAGGGTAAAGTAAAAGGAAGTATCCAAGACTAGCATATTGATAGTGGCTGCTCAAGGCACGTGACAGGGAGGAAGAAAAGTTTCCTCTTATTAACCGCCTTTCAAGGTTGGGGTGTGGCTTTTAGGAATGGTAAAAAGGTAAAATCAGAGGGATAGGTAAGCTTGGTAGGTTACTCTCTAAAGCTATAGAAAATGTGTATTGTATAAATAGGTTGAACTATAATTTATTGAGTATTTTCCAGATATGTGACAAGGGGAACAAGGTCTTGTTTGATGCTGCTGAATGTCTTATAGCAAGTGCAAAATCGGTGAGACAAAACTCAAGAAAAATAGACATAAAAATGCATACATTGAATCCATTATGTCTCTACCTGATAATGAAGTTACATATTTCAGTGTGCTTGATGATGACCCTTACTGTGGCATGGACGACTAGATCATTCTAGTTTAGCTTAGCTTAATAAACTGTCCTCAAAAGACCTAGTTGTGGGATTGCCAAAAATCAGCTTTAAAAATAATAAAGTGTGTGATGCATGTGTTAGAGGCAAGAATGTTAGGTCCTGCTTTAAATCTAAAAAAGTTGTCAGTACCTCTACACCCTTTGAGCTGTTCCATATGGACCTTTGAGGTTCGATAAGGGTTATGAGTAAAGGTAGCAAAAGATACATTCTAGTGATAGTTGAAGACTACCCTAACACACCTGGACCCTCTTTCTTTCTTTCTGGTAAAGATAAAACCTTTGATTTTTTTTTACATATTTCTCAGAATAATCCAAAATAATCTGGGTCTTCAGCTAGTGGATTCTGCCTAAGAACTTTTAAGAAGAATCTATTAACAATGCATGTTACCTCCCAAACATATGCATGGTTAGAACCCACTTAGAGAAACCTCCCTATGAATTACTTAAAGGAAGAAAACCTAACGTATCACATCTTAGAGCTTTTGGTTGAAAATATTTTATTCACAATAATAGCAAAGAAGCTCTAGAAAAATTTGATGCTATAAGTGATGAGGGAGTATTCTTCTGTTATTCACCACATATTAAGGTATATAAAGTTTTTAATAACTGAACTATGTATGTTGAAAAAAATGTGCATGTCATATTTGATGAATCTAATCCTTCTATTGAGAAAAATGTGCAGGATTATGATCGAGAGCTTGGACTTGTAAGAAAAGAGAATTCTTATCCTAACGGCCAAGGATACTCTCTTGAAAGTGAAAAACAGAAGGAAAGGAAGAGCAACACTGGTGAAGATAAGGTATCACACTTAGGGGGAACCTTATTGCCACCCGATGAGAAAGAAGAAATGGTTTAGAAGAACATGTTCCTCCAGCTGGTCCTTAAAATGAGCAGATTCCTCCTCCTGGTCCTCTAAATTAACAAGTTCAACAACCTTAAAGAAAGTCCTGCAAACATCAGATTTCTTATCCTCTTGAGAATATAATCTCTGACACCAATTCAGGGACGTAGACCAGATCATCTCTCTGAAATCTATGTGCGTTCAATGCTTTTGTATCTACCATTGAGCCAAACAATGCTAATGAAGCCTTGAAGGATGCAGATTAGATAGCGATGGTTATGCAGAAGGAATTACATCAATTTGAAAGAAGAAATGTATGGAACTAGTCTAAGGATGGGACAATCATTGGAACAAAATGGGTCTTCAGAAATAAACTGAATGAACAAGAAACTGTGACAAGAAACAAGGCTAGACTCGTGGTCCGGGGGTATAATCTAGAAGAAGGGATAGATTATGATGAGAATTTTTCTACAGTAGCAAGGATGGAGGCCAATCAGATGTTATTGCCATTGTAGTGTACATAGAATTTGCATTGTACTCGATGGATATAAAAAATTCATTTTTGAATGGCTACCTCAAGGAGAAAGTATATGTAAGGCCCTGTAAAATTTTGTAAAAGAAAATAATATTTCGTGGTGCCGAATTGGTTTTACGTGTCACAGCTCAGACTTTTTGGGTTGAACAATACACTGAGGGATAAAGGAAAAGGTTTGGCAGAAAAATGTTGTCACACCCTAAACTCGAAGAGCGCGACCGGCGCTCAACCGAGAGAACACAGCCGAGCAAGCCTATTAGATTTACTTCTACCAAAACTCATCAATGAATAAAGAGGAGATGTACTCTATTAATCAAACATTTAAAAGATTTTATTAACAACTTCCTTTTCATTCCATTAGCAACTTCAATCATTATTTCCAAAATATTACGAGTTTATAGAATTAATGAAAAATATGACTTCCAAATACCAACATTTCTAGTTCAATTCCCAACATCAACCCCAACCCACAACCTGTCTACGGAGCCTCTAAGTACAACAGAAGAGTAATATGGAAATGCCGGCAATAAGGCCCCAGCTATACATAAAAAATAGTACATGAGAAACAAAAGATACATGACTCCAAAATGAAGTGGGGCTCACCAAATCAGCTGAAAAGAGTGCACTGCTATCACTGATCAATGTCGCCTGCTGTAGAACCACCTGCATCCATTAAAAATGTAGTGCCTCCGGCCAAAAGGATGTTAGTACTGTCAAATAACACTAGTATGTATAGCTAAAAGTCCTATTTCAAAATAGAATGCCCATATAAGAAAAACCAACACATAGAAACAGCAAGTTACAATCAACAATAACCAAATGTCCAGTTAAAACATAATAATTTTTAAAATACGAACTTCATATATAATTTTGGTTGGGAGATCATTAGCACCGATATACCACCATCTTTGTTAGCACGGAGTCCGATCACACCAGACCGGCTAGGCCATCTCCCCACGAAAAATGTGGTTTGACATGTGATGCGAAAGAAAGTTGTTACCAAGAGTAGTACCACCACGTCCGCAACATGGCGTCCGATCTCTACCCGATTAGTTAGGCTGCCTTCCCACATATGCCGTGTGGGCTGACTTTTCCAATCCACAATTGTTATCAGTTTCATCCCAATTAAAGGGAATAATATCACTGTGTCTCCAATATTTCAATTTCATCCCAAATAGGGGGAATAATCACAATTTACCCATACACCGGCACGTGTAGTTTCAGGTGTGGGCCTTATGACCCACCCTTCCTTGATTTTGCTAATTATGCTCCCAAAAATATTTTTGATTTGATTTGCACATAGAGGTAACATAAATATAATTGTACTCACCTCAACATCTTTCATATTGTATAAGTTCTCATTAGTTTTTCCATTCATTCACAGCGACAATATTTCCTTGGCTCATTTGGCCATTCATAAGATTCTTTATTCCTGGCACGATGGCCGCATTTAATATTCCACACTTTCACCTCTTTCAGTTTTCAAAATCACCATCAAATATCAACATATGGAATATTCTGAAAATCACAACTTTAAGTTTATTAGAAATGAACAATTTAAGCACAATAGATTTCTTTCCGAAAAATGGAGTAAAATAATTGGTAATTGATGCGCAAGTTCAAATCATCAATAAGTGACACCCCATTTATTCTTGAAATACCTTTCCCCAAAAATGACAATGTACAATTTTAACACATGAGTATATAGAACTCGAATCACACTGGATATATTTATAAAGCAAATCATTAGTTAAAGCAGTCACTAATGGGCATGAACTGAGTACAAAAGCTCTTAGGCAAATTCTATTTTCCAAATCACTTTTAAAACAGTGGAGTCGCGGTTCATTTCATAATCCTTATCACATATTCTTATTTCATTGGCACCACTAGCCACAACTATAACTTAAATTCTTGGCACGTTGGCCACACTCTATTTATTCAATCCGCTTATTTCATTTTCAAGCATCTTTAAAGATTATCAATAACAAGACACTTCCAATCAAGACTTTAGGTATACATATGAACAATTATGAGTCTTAAGCATATCGAGTTTTTCTCACTCAATTGGTATACTAGTTTTCATTTAAAACACGACTCAAAGCCACAACATCTTAATATGCAAATCATACTTTGAACATCTATCTTTTGACATAAGGCTCATTCGGAATAAACAAGTTTATAGGGAATCACTCGGAATATAGAAGTTAGGAATCGTGAGCCAATCATACTTGATCTTTCAGAAATATTATGGATATCTATTCTAAGAGAGAAATTTAGCCAACATACTTGCTTTGAGACATAATACTACAATGTTCTGAAAATTCTAGCAATCCCAATCTATTTTGAGACATAACAAAATTGAACCATAATTAGGAAGATATTCATGGTCTCAGCTCATTTGAGCATTTTATAAAAAACTAGGTGTGCAAATTTAACTACAAGGTTCTTCTATAAGATTTCCGTCACTCCATAGCCCAATCTTTACTTATTTGAGCTCAACAATCTTACCACAAACCTTATTAGTACAAGTATGTATAAATAATACTCTTACACCCAGGAATCATACTCCCAATCATCCATCTTTTACCCCAAACTCGAAATTGAAGATTAGGGGTTCGAATCTTACCTCTTAAATGAAGATCTTTTTAGATTTCCTTGTTGGATTTCAAAGCTTGGGCATGATCTTGATGAACAAAATACTTCATCTACTTTCTCTCTCTAGAACACTCTCACTTCTCTCTAAAAAACCTCAGATGATTGCCCCAAAATGCCCCAAAGTTTATTTATCAAAATTGGGCCGGGTTATGAAAATAGAAAAATTAACCCTCTGAAATCAGGTCTGCGGTCGCATAATGAACCGCAGAATGGCTATGCGGGTCGCAAAAATACACCGCAAAATCGGTGCCAAAAACTAGGCTGTACTGGTCCATTTTGCGACCAGTTTGCGGTCGCATAACCACTTCTGCGATCGCATAATGGTCGCAGAATTGGCCGCAGAATCGCATTCTGCCAGCCTTTGGTAATTTGGTCATAACTTCTTGTAGGAATGTCCAAATGATGAACGGTTTAAAGATATAGAAACTAGACACATATATCTTTCTTTTGATAGGTAAGACACCATATATATCCTCATATAAAGAGAGTAAGTCTCGTTTGAAGTTAAATCTTGAGCGAACTCACTTGAAACTTTATCCCATCATAAAATTTTCAACTTGACTTAGCCTTGGGGCTCCTCTTAGACCATAAACCATTATTAATGCACCTAATACATATATTATCATGATCAATTGATATCATTCATATAATATTCCTTTTTTGCACACAAAATAATATACTTAGCGCACATCAACTTTCTTAATAGCGCTTAAGTACTTCGAAATTTTTTGGGGTGTTATATTCTCCCCCACTTAAGAACATTCGTCCTCGAATGTTTTACACGTCCCTTATAAGAATAGATTTACCATCATTTTACCTCTAACCATTATACATAGGCACTTATGACTACATTGGTCTTACAAATAATTTCCAGAATTTTAACTTATTTATGGACCTTAAGATTTGGCAATCTTTACAAATTCTTAAAAATTTCGATAGAGTTTCCCCTGTAACTGGGCCTATCCACCTGTCAGAGAATCCCAGAAATCAATCCTAACAATATATCCAATACTCAACGACGCATCACAGTATATATCAACAACGCCAATCTCAACATTAGGGCATTACATTAACAAAAGTGGTATCTTGACATGAAATGTACACATTTAAACCATAATGCATAGAAGGTACGTTTTTGAACCACAACTATTTGGCTCTACAAACAAGTGAGAATATTTCCTTTCCTCAACACTTTCGGCCTACGAGGTGATCTCCTCGACTCACAGACTTAGCCATAGCACTTGACGGAGGCAATCTTAACTTCCGGACTTATCTAACAAGAATAGCAAATAGTTGCTCCTCATAATCCAATTATCCATTAACTTCACCTTCTTAGACATAGACACATGAAACACCGGGTACACGGAGAACAATAATAGGGAAACATCATACTCATAGTTTGGCCTATTTCCTTCAAGATTTCATAAGGCCTAATGAGACCACACATACTTTACCTTTATTAACAATTCACATAGCATCCTCATGGAGAAAATATTGAGAATAACCCATTCACTTTCTTCAACTCTAAATCTCTACGCCGAACACCCAAACTAAACCTTTGGCAACCTCCAACAATTTCTTTAAGATGTGCTAGCATGAATATGACGATAAAATTTCCTATCTCATATATTTGATCACAGGATCATGCTTCTTCTTTGACATGTTTGAACCTTCAACCCCTATAGATTTAATACAAGAAGGAACAACGGGGTTCGAGGTTTGGCTGGAATTATTCAAGAATCCATCAATGGGCTGAGCAGAGTATTTCATGAGGTTATTTATCCTAAAAGACATGAAGCTTACTACTGATAACGCTAACAAGATTAATCATAGTGATGACATCATTGATTCGACAAATGAGGCATAGAGTTAACTAGTATATCGGCAATAGAAATCCTTAAGGAGGAATAGTCAAGTACATGATACCAGTTACCTACTTGAGTGTAAGGAAAAATTATTTAATTCGCAATGAGATTATTCTGGCACCCTGAATGTGATATGGGTTACAAAATACATGAAGTTGCATTATGCTCTTAACAGTAACTAGAACAAGGAATCTATGCCACAAGCCTACGAGGATGAAAAAGAAGTATAACACTTGTGATATTATTATCTTTCTGACAGCTTAACCCCTTTCTAATAGTTGATCCTATATGAGAGAACTAGAGATGCGACAAACCTGTCTTTCAAATCAATATACTCATGATATGTGCCCAAAATCTGGAAGTATCTAATTTCAACCTTTCACGAGTGAAACCACATAGCGGGGACATCTAAATATTTGGGATGAAATCATGTATTGGTTAGAGAAAATGAACATTTTTGTATGAGATAGACATGTTTCTGCCATAATAACTCTCAGAATGCAATACCAGGCCACTTCATGGAAGACTACAATACTAGGTACAAAGTGAGATACTTACTGTGAGATGATTTAGGTGTACATGAAAGTCATACTAAGATGGGTAAACAACAAGATCTTCCTGTGACGAATTTGTGATAAATCTCAAATTTCTCAAAAACTTTATGCGGACAAGTGGCCCCCTTCAATTGACATGTACGCACATGATAGGTGCTGAGATATGCTCTCATGTTACTGGACAGTGAAAAGGATTCATGATAATATACACAAAGGAACAAAGTGATTGTTCAAACCATAGGAGCGACATACACCGGAGAGAAAAAGAGTGGCTCAAGAAGGACCTCAACACTAGGCTTCTTTACATTAGATTTGATACCACATAGGTAAATATTATGGTAGTGCATGCATAGGCACAAATGAGCAGATGTTATCCATTTGAATCAAAATTTTCTGTAAGAAATTCATCAGTTATGATCTCTTGTTGAGAATTTAGGAAATCAAGTGAGAATTATTACTCCTAGAGTTATAACTCAATTCAAGGACATAATTATAGAGCTAAATTCCACAATAGGTTGTAAATAAGAGAATTTGTGATAAAGTGGATTCACGAATAATGCGTCTCGTTCAAGGAGTAGGTACATGCAATATTTTTTGATTTAATATTTTGGTTAAGACCATATTTATGTAGGCCCTTGCAATATAGATGTACATATACAACAAGGAAAATAATGTGGTATTCACAATGATGTACTAAGGAGTGACTTACTTAATGACTTTAGATTGACAGAGCAGTACCTTAGTTGATCCCCCTCTACTCCACATCCAAAATATACATTAGTACCATAGTGACATACCCCCGAATGACATCTCATACACTTCACACAATGAGGATGGGGTTTGCTAAACTGACTCGCTCCACTTACCTGATATTTACCCTTTTTGCATGCATCATAAGCATTCCCCTTAGTCTTCATCCAAGCCTTCATGGCGGGAGTAACAATCTCTGCAACAACTCGTTGTATGGACTTTTGGAATTGCCCAAATCAACCACCCCTAACACGCTTCTGAGTATACTCACAACATGATGCAAAATGTTTTCGCTCGCATATCGGCAGACCTGGATGGGTGTATCCAACCTAAGGGAATTTGTTCTTCTTGTGCCCCCTCTTTACACAACCATAACATGCTTCAAAAACCATCTAACATAAACCCGAGTGGCTATTATTTCATATCAAACATTCTGGCTTATTGGTACAAACAACCCTCTTTCGTTTCTTACGTTCTCTCACCACATGATCTAGTGGCGTGGTGACATTAATAGAAACGAGGACATTTTCCCTAGCAACTGGTTCTTTCATTTCCTTCTCGCTACCTCGAACTCGTGGGTTACTCACATGAAAAATGAGACATGACGAGGAATTTAGCTTCTTACCTTGAGCTCTATCGCACGATCTGGAGTATCAAAGAAGTGTGAAATTCCTAAATGTCCAAGTAGCCTCCTCATTATAGATGTGGTCGACAACACACCGATAAGAAGGACTCTACTAGACATGGCTCCGAGACATCCTAGGACATTTTAAAACCTTAGGCTCTGATACCAAGTTTGTCATGCCCCAAACTCGGGGAGCGCAACCGGCGCTCAACCGAGAGAACCCGGCCGAGCAAGCCTATTAGATTTCCTTCTACCTAAACTCATCCATGAATAAAGAGGAGATGTACTCCATTAATCAAATACTGAAAATATTTTATTAACAACTTCCTTTTCATTTCATTAGCAACTTCAATCATAATTTCCAAAATATTATGAGTTTATCGAATTAATGAAAACATGAAATCCAAATACCAACATTTCTAGTTCAATTGCCAACATCAACCCCAACCCACAACCTGTCTACGGAGCCTCTATGTATAATAGAAGAGTAATATGGAAATGCCGGCAACAAGGCCCCGGCTATACCTCAAAACATAGTACATGAGAAACAAAAGATACATAACCCCGAAATGAAGTAGGGCTCACCAAATCAGCTGAAATGAGTGCACTGCTATCACTGATCAATGTCGCCTGCTGTAGAACCACCTGCATCCATTAAAGATGTAGCGCCCCCGACAAAAGGGATGTTAGTACTGTCGAATAGCACTAGTATGTATAGCTAAAAGTCCTCTTTCAAAATAGAATGCCCATATAAGAAAAAGCAACACATAGAAACAACAAGTAATAATCAACAATATCCAAATGTCCAGTTAAAACATAATAATTTTCAAAATACGAACTTCATATTCAATTTTGGTTGGGAGATTATTAGCACCGATATACCACCATCTTTGTTAGCACGGAGTCCGATCACACCAGATCGGCTAGGCCATCTCCCCACGAACAATGTGGTTTGACATGTGATGCGAAAGAAAGTTGTTACCAAGAGTAGAACCACCATGTCCGCAATATGGCGTCCGATCTCTACCCGATTAGTTAGGCCGCCTTCCCACATATGCCGTGTGGGCTGACTTTTCCAATCCACAATTGTTACCCATTTCATCCCAATTAAGGGGAATAATATCACAATTTATCCAATATTTAAATTTCATCCCAAATAAGGGGAATAATCACAATCCACCCCTACACCGGCACATGTAGTTTCAGGTGTGGGCCTTATGACCCACCCTTCCTCGGTTTAGCTAATGATGATCCCAAAAATATTTTTTATTTAATTTGCACACAGAGGTAACATAAATACAATTGTACTTACCTCAACATCTTTCACATTGTATAAGTTCTTATTAGTATTTCCTTGGCTCATTTGGCCATTCAAAAGATTCTTTATTCCTGGTCCGATGGCCGTATTTCATATTCTACACTTTCACCTCTTTCAATTTCAAAATCACCATCAAATATTAATATATGGAATATTCCGAAAATCACAACTTTAAGTTCATTAGAAATGAACAATTTAAGCACAATAGATTTCTTTCCGAAAAATGGAGTAAAATAATTAGCAATTGATGCGCAAGTTCAAATCATCAACAAGTGACACCCCATTTATTCTTGAAATACTTTTTCCTAAAAATGACAATGTACAATTTCAACACATGAGTATATAGAACTCGAATCACACTGGATATATTTATAAAGCAAAGCATTAGTTAAAGCACCCACTAATGGGCATCAATTGAGTACAAAAGATCTTAGTCAAATTCTATTTTCCAAATCACTTTTAAAACAGTGGAGTCGAGGCTCATTTCATAATTCTTATCACTTATTCTCATTTCATTGGCACTGCTAGCCACAACTATAACTTAAATTCTTGGCACGTTGGCTACACTCTATTTCTTCAATCCGCTTATTTAATTTTCAAGCATCTTTAAAGATTATCAACAACAAGACACTTACAATCAAGACTTTAGGTACACATATGAGCAATTATGAGTCTTAAGCATATTCAGTTTTTCTCACCCAATTTGTATACTAGTTTTCATTTAAAACACGACTCAAAGCCACAATATTTTAATACGCAAACCATACTTTGAACATCTATCTTTCGACATAAGGCTCATTCGGAATAAACAAATTTATAGGGAATCACCCGGAATATAGATGTTAGGAATCTTGAGCCAATCATACTTGATCTTACAGAAACATTATGGATATCTAATTCTAAGAGAGAAAGTTTATCCAGAATATCTTGCTTTGAGCTTTCCTTAAATTACTACAATATTTCGGAAATTATAGCAATCCCAATCTATTTTGAGACATAACAAAATTGAACCATAATTAGGAAGATATTCATGGTCTCAGCTCATTTTATCATTTTATCAAACACTAGGTGTGCAAATTTAACTACAAGGTTCTTCTACAAGATTTCCGTCACTCCACAACCCAATCTTTAGTTATTTGAGCTCAACAATCTTCCTACAAACCTTATTAGTACAAGCATGTATAAATAATACTCTTACACCCAAGAATCATACTCCCAATCATCCATCGTTTACCCCAAACTCGAAATTGAAGACTAAGGGTTTGAATCTTACCTCTTAGATGAAGATCTTGTGAGATTTCCTTGTTGTATTTCAAAGCTTGGGCAAGATCTTGATGAACAAAATACTTCATCTACTTTCTCTCTCTAGAACACTCTCACTTCTCTCTAAAAAACCTCAGATAATTGCCCCAAAATAAGCCCCAAATCCTATTTATAAAAATGGGGTCGGGTTATGAAAATAGAAAAATTAACCCTCCGAAATCAGGTCTGCGGTCGCATAATGTACGGTAGAATGGCTATGCAGGTCGCAAAATACAGCGCAAAATCGGTGCCAAAAACTAGGCTGTACTGGCCCATTCTGCGACCAGTTTGCGGTCACATAACCACTTCTGAGATCGCATAATGGTCGCAGAATTGGTCGCAGAATCGCATTCTGCCAGCGTTTGGTAATTTGGTCATAACCTCTTGTAGGAATGTCCAAATGACGAACGGTTTGAAGAGCTAGAAACTAGATACATAGAACTTTCGTTTGATAGGTAACAAACTATATCAACCTTCATATCAAGAGAGTTATACACGTTTATAGTTAGGTCTTGTGCGAACTCACTTGAAACTTTATCCCATCATAAACGTTTCAACTTGACTTAGCCTTGGGGCTCCTCTTAGATCATAAACCATTATTAATGCACCTCATACATATATTATCATGATAAATTGATATCAATCATAAAATAATTCTTGTCTGCACACAAAATAATATAATTAGTGCACATCAACTTTCTTAATAGCGCTTAAGTACTTCAAAATTTTCCGGGGTGTTACTAATGCATTTCTGCGGTCCATTATACGACCACAGAATCATTCTGTGGACTGCATAATGGCTGCAGAGTAAGGCAGGAGAGGGGCTATTTTGGATGCCACTCTGCGGTCGACTATGCGACTACATAACTGTTCTGCAGTTCATTATGCAACCGCAAAACAGGTCTGCAGGCTGCATAGTGACCGCAGACCCAGGCAGATTTTTGGCCAGCTTTGGACACCAATTATGCGGCCGATATGTGGTCCACATATCGATTATGCAATCACAGACCTTTTTTCGGAGCTTCATTTTTGGATTTTTAAAACCCGACCCTACTTCGTTAAATACATGCTTTGGGCCATTTTTGAGCTAAAATCTGACATTTTAGAGTGAGAGAGAGTGCCCTAGAGTGAGAAGGTGTTCCTCAATAATTGTTCTTCAATTCTTACTCAAATTTTGGAAGATTAAGAAGGGAAAATCACTAGGTTTTCGTCCTAGAGGTAAGATTCTACACCCTAACCCTCAATTTCAAATTTTGTCTAGAAATGGGTAATTAGCAAGATAACTTTTGGGCATGAGAGTTGTTTATTTTA
Organism: Nicotiana tabacum; assembly: GCF_000715075.1. Classification (NCBI taxonomy): domain Eukaryota; kingdom Viridiplantae; phylum Streptophyta; class Magnoliopsida; order Solanales; family Solanaceae; genus Nicotiana; species Nicotiana tabacum. Next base: position 67,380,208 of record NC_134092.1, read on the forward strand.
CATGCATGTGTTATCAAAGGGTGTAGGAAGATTGTTGAGCTAAAAATGGTAAAGATTGGGTTGTGGGATGATGGAATCCTCTCCATAAAAAGACCTTGAAATCTTAATGCACACCTAGTGTGTTTGATAAAATGCTCAAATGAGCTAGAACCATGAGCATCTTCCTAATTTTGGTTTAATTTTTTATATTTTTAAAATAGATTGAAGTTGCTAAAAATTATGGAATATTTTGGAGTTTAAGAAAGCTCCATTGAGATATGCTGGCTAAACTCTTCTCTTAGAATTGAATCCCACGGTATTCATGTAAATTATGTAAGACCCGAGTGGATCATTATAAATTGGATATTCCGAGTAAGTTGTGTCGAAAGATATATGTTCAATAAGTATCCCCAATGCTTTATTCATATTATGTTATCAATTGAGAGTGTGTTCAAAATGTGGGCTGTGCTTTAATAATGTTTCGACTTCAAGTCAAGTTCTAACGAAGGATATTATGCCAAATTATGTGAAGTATCTCTATGTGCCTAAGAATCTTAATTGCTCACATATGTACTACAATCTTGAATTGAATTGAATTGTATTGATTGTTGACGATGACGATGATGTTTGGAATTGAAAAGGTGAGCATGAAATACTAAATACGAACAACGTACCAAGAATGATTTTATAATTATGGCCACTAGCGCAAATGAAATGAAAAGATGTGAAAGAAGTATGAAATGCGATGATTGATATAAAAAGGTTGATGTCTCGAATAAGACAACCTAGCCGATCGGGTCGTGATCGGACACCATGCCACATACATAGTGGTGATTGTGCTGGAAATTATAATTAAATTTGTGATTTGTGGTTGATATCTATAATAAGATAGCCTAGACGATCGGGTCGTGATCGGACTCCGTGTTAAAGGTACGTGGGGATTGATACTGAGAGTGATTGTGGTTGATGTCTCTAAAGAGATAACCTAGCCGATCGGGTCGTGATCGGACTCCGTGCTAAGAGTATGGTGGTATTGGTATTGTGAATAATGATATTGTGAACAATGGTATATCAGTGCTAAGAATCACCAATTTGAAAATATGGGAATTTACGTGAAACTTGATGTCTTGGTATTGTTCGAGACTTTCATTGATTTTATGATTATTCCTCATTGTAATATTATTTGTTCTATTAAGAGGGTGTTTAGTTATATATAATAGTGCTATTCGACAGTACTAACGTCTCTTTTGCTGGGGATACTGCATCTTTAAATGGATGCAGGTAGTCCTACAGCAGGAGATATTGATCAGTGATAGCAGCACACCTTCTTTCCAGCTGACTTGGTGAGCCCCACTTCATCCCGGGGTCATGTATCTTTTGTACTTGTGTATTCTGTTTGAGGTATAGCCGGGGCCTTGTTGCCAGTATTATCATTGTACTCTACTTTATCTATAGAGGCTCCGTAGACATAGTGTGGGTTGTATATTGGTGCTGGGGAAGTCAAACTGGTTATGTTGTGTTTGAATTACTATTTCCACTTCAAATTATGAAAAGTGTGTGTGAAATTGAGACTTTAAAATAAAGTAACTAATGGTAAGAAATTGGTATTGCAGACATGATCATTATTTGTTGCAAATATATATATATATATATATATATATATATATATATATATATATATATATATTCTCTTTATTCATGAATGAGTTTTGATAGAAGGAAATCCAATAGGCTTGCTCGGCCGGGTTCAATTGGTTGAGCGCCGGTCGCGCTCCTCGATTTTGAGGCGTGAAAAACTTGGTAGCAGAGCCTAAGGTTTTAAAGTGTCCTAGGATGTCTCGGAGCCATGTCTAGTAGAGTCCTTATTATCGGTGTGTTGTCGACCACATATATAATTAGGATGCTACTTTGGCACTTGGGAATAATACCCTTCTTTCATGTTTTCGATCGTGCAATAAAGCTGATGGTAAGATTGTTCCTCCTTTAACTCGTGCTTTACTTTAACTTTTAGTACATGGAACCTAAGAAGAAGGCAAGAACTAGCAAAAGAGCCAATGTCACCCCAGGAGTGACAGTTGACCCTATAATTGATGATGCGGGTGAGTACCCGAGGAGTGAGAATATTTCTCCAGTTACTACTCTGCCTGACTCTACTATAACTGATCAGACTGCACCTGTCCCTACACCTACTGAGGGTGCAATGGTCCGTCCAACTGATATACTAGTTCGACCTCCAGTTCCAGCTTCCGATTCTGGTGTTTCTGATGTTGATCTTAGGGGAGCCATACAGATGTTGGCTTAGATAGTGGCTTCCCAGGCCCAGAGGTCAAATGTTGCACCCACTTCTTCCAGTCAGCCAGGGGATTCTACTAGTTCCAGGGTGAACAGGTTTCTCCAGTTAGATCCTCCAGTGTTCACGGGTACTAACCCAGAGGAGGATCCTCAGGACTTCATTGATAAGATGCACAAGACTCTCCGAGTTATGCGTGCTACCGAGACAAAGGCAGTGGAATTGGCCTCCTACCGCCTTAAAGAGGTGGCATATTCTTGGATTGACTGGCAAGATGGGGTGAGTTTGCCGATCCCTTCATTGATCATTTCTTGCCTGCCGAGACTAAGGCAGCCCATGCTGCTGAGTTTGAGAACTTGAGGCAAGGTAGCCTGAGTGTGTGGGATTACCATATGAGGTTCGCGTACTTGTCTAAGTATGCTAATTACATGCTGCCCAATATGGAGGCTAGAGTGCGTCGATTTGTACAGGGCCTTAATCCCTTGGTAATTAATGAGGCCGCTATAGCAGCCTTGGATTCTGATATGAACTATGGAAAAATGGTGGCAGTCGCTCAAGAAATAGAGACTCGCAAGTTGAGGAACGGAATGGAGCGAGAGGGTAGCAATAATGCCCAGTCCGCGGGCAGCTTGGGTGGTTCTTCTATTGGTGGCAAGTCAACATTCAGGGGAGGGTCATAGGGCTATCCTAGTCTGTTGCTTAGTCTTCAGCCAGTGCCTCGCCAACAGGGCCCAGTCAGTAGTAGGGGAGTCGATTCAGGCCCAATCAGGGCAGCATGGGACCCCACCAGCAGGGCCGATCAGGAGGGAGATTCCAGTAGTAGCGGAGGCCCCCATGCCCCAGGTATGGGAAGATGCACTTGGAGATCTGCTACATGGACTTACGTATATGTTATGGGTGCGGATTGATGGGTCATATTTAGAAGGAGTGTCATTTATAAATCTAGGGTGCGGGCAGGGGCACAACACATCCATCCAGTTTTGCAGCTGCTACATCTTCAGCACCCCCTCCAGCTCGAGGCACTCCGACACCAGCAGGCATGGTACAGCTAGGGGTGGTCCGCAGAGTTCAGGAGGACCCAGTCGTTCTATGCTATGAGTGGTCGCCAGAGTGCAAAGGCTTCTCCGGATGTTGTCACAGGTATATTGACTGTCCAATCTCATGATGTATATGCTCTTATTGATCCCGGTTCCACCTTGTCCTATGCTACCCCTTATGTTGCTATGTAATTTTGGATAGAACTGGAACAGCTTCATGAGACATTCTCTGTATCTACTCTGGTTGGCGAGTCTATTAAGGACGCACGAGTTTATAGGGGTTGTATTGTCACGGTACGTGGTCGGGACACCGTGGCCGATCTCATTGAATTGGGGATAGTCAATTTTGATGTAATTATGGGAATGGATTGGCTTTATTCATGTTTTACCAAGCTCGATTGCCGAACTAGAACTGTGAGGTTTGAATTTCCAAGTGAGCCAGTCGTTGAGTGGAAGGGGGATAATGTGATGCTTAAGGGTGGGTTTATTTCTTACCTTAAGGTCACGAAGATGATTAATAAGGGGTGTATCTATCATTTGGTCCGGGTTACGGACACCGATGTTGAGGCACCTACACTTGAGTCCGTGCCTGTTGTGAATGAATTTCCGGAGGTCTTTCCTGATGAATTCCCTGGAATCCCACCAGACAGGGAGATTGATTTTGGGATTGATGTGATGCCAGGCACGCATCCGATATCTATTCCACCCTACAGAATGACACCAACTGAATTAAAGGAGCTAAAGGAAAAATTGAAGGATTTGTTAGAGAAGGGTTTCATCCGACTGAGTGTGTCACCATGAGACGCACCGGTTCTCTTTGTGAGGATGAAAGATGGATCATGTCATGACCCAAACCGATGGGCCTCGACGGGCACCCAGTACCTTACTCAACCGAGTACCAACATAGCGTATCATTCTTATCGTACTTTCATTGGAAAATGGGCCAAACGGGCCATCATGGTCTAACCAGAATGAACATGGGGGAGTACTCCATATAGGATGACCCACCCTGATATAAAAACTTACACATGTGACATACGAGCCTATAAGGCCAACATGATCATTTGTAAACTCAAAACATAGGCCGACAAGGCCATACAATCTTTCATATACCTGACATCTGTCTACAAGCCTCTAAGAGTACATAAATATCATAAAGGTCGGGACTGAGCCCCGCCATACCAATCAATACATGTCCTAATTATACTGACCAAATAAATAACTCCAGAGAAAATGGAGCGCACCAACATCTTTCGCTGAGCTGATAGCCTACTTGGAGGACTCTCGACCTATCTATCGGGACCTGCGGGCATGAAACACAGCGTCCCCAAGCAAAAGGGATGTCAGTAAGAATAATGTACCGAGTATGTAAGGAATGGAAATCAGTAAATAGTAGACATGAGAGAAACATGGAGTAAAAGACTCGACATGTACGTCTGCATAGTTCTGTGAATCATTTCATTTTTTATAATGTCATGCATATGCGTATAAATGTCATACCATGCATAGGTATATGCGTTCATAACATCATCAAGCCTCTGAGGGCATCCCATCATATAATTTCGGCCACTGTGGGCAAATCATCAATGTATACCAGCTGATCAGGTGGTGGTGCGTATATAACGCCGTAACCTTTTCCATATCCCATATACATATATATATACATATATACGCATATATAACGCCATCTCGTCATGGGTCAATGTAAATGAATGCAATGCATGAGAAGTACGTCAATAAGATTTTCTCGCAATGTCATAAAAATAATATGCGTGTCGGATAAATTTTCGGATAAATTTTATAAAGTACGTATTTTTCTGAGACCCATGAACAGAAGATATAATAATAATTCACGCGGGGAATCAAGAATATAGACACCCCTAATATTTCTATGAATAGAGTCATTTATGAAAGTTGTGTATTTGCTCATTTCGTTCGTGTCGTATAGATCATGCCATAAGAAAGAAGGGATAGCCTTAACATACATGGAGTAGGGAAAAATCCGTGTGATATTTTTGAGAAAGATTGCACCGTACTTCCCTTATATTTGCAAAATCTCACGTTGCTGTTCCGATCATTGCAAATCACGCATGCAATGTCTCTGCAACGTGATGCTTCGTCTTCTAATCTTGGGGGGGGGGGGGTAAGAAAACATTATCTTGCATTGTTAAGGTGAATGTATTTTGGCAATTCACGTGTAGAAGGCTAAAGAAAATGTTAATCCTTGTCATGCTCTAATAGTGTAACACCTTTCCTCATCTTGTATGAGTCACTTAGTGGCTTTTCTTAACAAATTCATGGGCTGCCATGTTAAAGGTAAGATCCCTCAAACTTATCCAACTTTTGTCACATAATGTAATGACTTAAAGAGTCATTCATGGGATTTAAGGGGTGCTGCCATGTGAGTGCCCCCTCACTTATCCAATTATCCACCCCTTTTCTTAATCAATCCATTAATTCCCCCACTAGTCCAATAATTAACCAATTACCCACATAATTAAGAATTATCTCAAATTACATAAAATACTACTCACTTTTAATACACTTTATACACCTTACTATCATAGCCATATGGTACCTTGTATGGTACTTGTCCATAAATATCGGGTATTATCGCTCGGCCCGTATTTTATCCCAAATCGACAACCTTTAACGAAACTCATTTTCTTCTATTTGCTTACCTTCTCTCCTTCACGAATTTACTCATCATGTGTTTGAAATAGCATAATACTTATGATCTCAATAAAATCTCATCCCCGAACTTACGTCGATTAACTTACGACGAAACTTTAACACACGAAAATGCGGGATGTAGTATCTCATTTTCGAGCTTCCATCAATTTACTTATGGCGTACTTTCACGTACGAAAACATAGGGTATAACAGATCACCGAGGATGTGTATTGACCACAGGTAGCTTAACAAAGTCACAATCAAAAACAACTACCCATTACCAAGAATAGATGATTTGTTTGATCAGTTACAGGGTGCTAGATACTTCTCCAAAATTAATTTACGGTCCGGGTACCACAAATTGAAGATTAGGGAGAATGATATTCCGAAAACAGCTTTCCAGACCCGGTATGGGCGCTTTGAATTTTTGATAATGTCTTTTGGGCTAACAAATGCCCCGACAACTTTCATAGATCTTATGATTTGGGTTTTCAAACCTTTCCTCGACTCCTTCGTGATAGTGTTTATTGACGATATTCTAGTGTATTCACGAGGTCGGGAGGACCATGCCGGTCATCTCAGGGCAGTGTTGCAGACTCTTCATCAACACCAATTGTATGCAAAATTTTCAAAATGTGAATTTTGGCACGAGTCTGTCATATTCTTGGGTCATGTTTTCTCCAGAGAGGGGATTAAGGTTGATCCTCAAAAGATTGCAGCGGTGAAGAATTGTCCTAGACCTATAACGCCAACCGAGATTTGTAGTTTCTTGGGCTTAGCAGGGTATTACAGAAAGTTTGTGGAGAGGTTCTATACTCTTGTGTCTCCGTTGACTAAATTGACTCAGAAAGAGGTTAAGTTCCAATGGTCCGATGCTTGTGAAAGGAGCTTCCAGGAGTTGAAATCAAGATTGACTACGACGCTGGTGTTGACCCTGCCAGAGGGTACAAATGAATTTGTGGTATACTGTGATGCTTCAAGAATTGGGCGTGGGTATGTATTAATGCAACACGGCAAGGTTATAGCTTATGCTTCTAGGCAACTCAAGAATCATGAAAAGAACTATCTAACTCATGACTTAGAACTTGCGGCAGTGGTTTTTGCATTGTATATTTGGCGTCATTATTTGTACGGGGTCCATGTGGATGTATTCACGGACCACAAGAGTCTCCAATATATTTTCAAGCAAAAGGAGCTGATCTCAGACAGAGAAGATGGCTTGAGTTACTCAAGGATTACGACATCGATACTCTGTATCACCCGGGGAAAGCCAATATTGTGGCAGATGCTCTTAGCTTGAAATATATGGGTAGTTTGGCATACTTGGAGGTATGTCAAAGGCCGTTGTCCAAGGAAATTCATCGATTGTCTAGTTTGGGATTTTGACTTACGGACTCTAATGAAGGAGGAGTAATTATACAAAATAGGGCTGAATTGTCGCTTGTTGTGGAAGTCAAAGAGAAAAAATACAACGATCCATTTTTGGTACAACTGAAGGAGGGGATTCAAAAACATAAAACTATGGCTTTTAATCTTGGCATGGATGATGGTACACTAAGGTACCAATGGCGGCTATGTGTTCCAAACGTAGATGATCTCCGAGAAAGAATCATGACCGAGGCTCACACTTCTAGGTATTTCGTGCATCCAGGTTCTACGAAAATGTATCATGATCTTAAGGAAGTCTATTGGTGGAATGATATGAAGAGAAATGTAGCGGACTTTGTGGTGAGATATCCAAATTGTCAGCAAGTAAAGGCCGAACACCAAAGGCCCGGTGGGTTGGCACAGAACATAGAAATTTCAATGTGGAAATGGAAAATAATTAATATTTACTTTGTGGTAGGATTACCCCGCACTCCTTGTAAGTTTGACTCAATTTGGGTGATTGTGGATTGATTCACAAAATCAGCACACCTTTTGTCAGTTAAGGCTACCGACACAACGGAACAGTACGCTCAGTTGTAGATCAAAAAAATAGTCAGGTTGCATGGCACTCCAGTTTTCATCATATCTGATCGGGGAGAACAATTTACTGCTAATTTTTGGAAGAAATTTTAGCAAGGTTTGGGTACTCAGGTGAATCTTAGTACAACCTTTCACCTGCAGACTGACGGGCAGGCAGAGCGGACTATTCAAACGCTTGAGGATATGTTACGCGCTTGTGTTCTATACTTCAAAGGTAGTTGGGATGACCATTTACCACTCATAGAATTTGCCTACAACAATAGTTATCATGCTAGCATTCAGATGGCACTGTTCGAGGCTTTATATGGAAGGAGATGCAGATCTCCCATTGGGTGGTTCAAAATTGGGGAAGCAGAGTTGATAGGGCCAAACCTCGTGCATCAGGCTATGGAAAAAGTTAAAATTATCAAGGAGCGGTTGAAGATGGATCAGAGTCATCAAAAGTCCTATTCGGATGTTCGTCGTAGGGATTTGGAGTTCAAAGCAGATGATTGGTTATTCTTGAAAGTTTCCCCCATGAAAGGCGTAATGCAATTTGGTAAGAAAGAAAAATTGAGTCTGAGGTATGTCGGATAGTACAGAATCATTCAGAAGATCAATGAGGTGGCGTACAATCTTGATCTAACACCTAAAATGTCATTAGCGCACCCGGTGTTTCATGTGTCTATGTTGAAAAAAGTAGTTGGAGACCCGACAGTCATTGTTCCTGTTGAGACTATTGAGGTTAATGAGGAATTGACTTATGAAGAGATTCCAGTTTCTATTATTGATCGGCAAGTTCGAAAGTTGAGAAACAAAGAAATTGCATACGTGAAAGTGCTTTGGCGAAACCAACAGGTTGAAGAGGCTACTTGGGAGGCTGAGGAAGAAATGAAGAAAAAGTATCTTTATTTGTTTTAATAACTATGTATTTATGATTTGTGCTTTATGAAAATACTAAGAGTTACTTTCTATGAATTATGTATCATTTTTACCGTTGATGTTAAGGGTGTTCCTTTTATGGTAATATAATTACTTGTGAGGCCACAGTTGGTGTTGTTTTGTGTTATGTTACGTTATTGGATTATATATATGTTTTGAGGGTGTGTTTCTGGGGCTCTCTGACAGGCAGATAGGCCTAGTTACAGGGGAAACTCTGGCGAAATATTTAGAAATTTAGGGAGTTAGTCAAATTTGGGGCTGCTAGTGTGTGGTATGAAAAATTAAGTTGCATAAGATGCTAATAACAAATTTTGACCCTCTTTCAAGGACGAACGATATTAAGTGGGGGAGTGTATGTAAGGCCCCGTAAAATTTTGCAAAAGAAAATAATATTTCATGGTGCCGAATTGGTTTTACGTGTCGTGGCTCAGACTTTTTGGGTTGAACAATGCACTGAGGGATAAAGGAAAATATTTGGCAGAAAAATGCATTTCTGCGGTACATTATGCGACCGCAGAATCACTCTACGGACCACATAATGGCCGCAGAGTGAGGCAGGAGAGGGGCAATTTTGGATGCCATTCTGCGGTCGACTATGTGACTGCAGAACTGTTCTGCGGTTCATTATGCGATCGCAGAACAGGTCTGTGGGCCGCATAGTGACCGCAGACCCAGGCAGATTTTTGGCCAGCTTTGGACATCAATTATGCGGCTGATATGCAGTCCACATATCGATTATGCGATCGCAGACCTTGTTCCGGAGCTTCATTTTTTGGATTTTTAAAACCCTACCCTACTTCGTTAAATACATGCTTTGGGCTATTTTTGAGCTAAAATCTGACATTGTAGAGTGAGAGAGAGTGCCCTAGAGTGAGAAGGTGTTCCTCAATAATTGTTCTTCAATTCTTGCTCAAATTTTGGAATATTAAGAAGGAAAACTCACTAGGTCTTCATCCTAGAGGTAAGATTCTACACCCTAACCCTCAATTTCAAATTTTGTCTAGAAATGGGTAATTAGCAAGATAATATTTGGGCATGAGAGTTGTTTATTTGACATGCATGTGTTATCAAAGGGTGTAGGAATATTGTTGAGCTAAAAATGGTAAAGATTGGGTTGTGGGATGGAATCCTCCATAAAAGAACCTTGAAACCTTAATGCACAGCTAGTGTTTGATAAAATGCTCAAATGAGCTAGAACCATGAGCATCTTCCTAATTTTGGTTTAATTTGTTATATTTTTTAAATAGATTGAAGTTGCTAAGAATTCAGGAACATTTTAGAGTTTAAGGAAGCTCCATTGAGATATGTTGGCTAAACTCTTCTCTTAGAATTGAATACCACGGTATTCATGTAAATTATGTAAGACCCGAGTTGATCATTATAAATTGGATATTCCAAGTAAGTTATGTCGAAAGATATATGTTCAATAAGTATCCCAAATGCTTTATTCATGTTATGTTATCAATTGAGAGTGTGTTCAAAATATGGGTTGTTCTTTAATAATGTTTCGACTTCAAGTCAAGTTCTAACGAAGGCTATTATGCCAAATTTTGTGAAGTATCTCTATGTGCCTAAGACTCTTAATTGCTTACATGTGTACTATAAACCTTGAATTGAATTGTATTGGTTGTTAAAGATGATGATGATGTTTGAAATTGAAAAGGTGAGCATGAAATACTAAATACGGCCAATGTGCCAAGAATGATTTTATAATTGTGGCCACTAGTACAAATGAAATGAAAAGATGTGAAAGAAGCAAGAAATACGATGATTGACATAAAAAGGTTGATTTCTCGAAAAGACAGCCTAGCCGAGCGGGTCGTGATCGGACACCATGTCGCACACATGGTGGTGATTGTGCTGGAAATTATAATTGAATTTGTGATTTGTGGTTGATATCTCTAATGAGATAGCCTAGCCGATCGGGTCGTGATCGGACTCCGTGTTAAAGGTACGTGGGTATTGATACTGAGAGTGATTGTGGTTGAAGTCTCTAAAGAGATATCCTAGCCGATCAGGTCGTGATCAGACTCCGTGCTAAGAGTACGGTGGTATTGGTATTGTGAATAATGATATTGTGAACAATGGTATATCGGTGCTAAGAATCACCAATCTGAAAATATGGGAATTTACGTGAAACTTGATGTCTTGGTATTGTTCGAGACTTTCATTGATTTTATGATTATTCCACCTTGTAATATTATTTGTTCTATTAAGAGGGTGTTTAGTTATACATACTAGTATTCGACAGTACTAACGTCTCTTTTGCCGGGGGTGCTGCATCTTTAAATGGATGCAAGTGGTCCCACAGTAGGAGATATTGATTAGTGATAGCAGCACACCTTCTTCCCAGCTGACTTGGTGAGCCCCACTTCATCCCGGGGTCATGTATCTTTTGTACTTGTGTATTCTGTTTGAGGTATAGCCGGGGCCTTGCTACCGGCATTATCATTGCACTCTTCTTTATCTATAGAGGCTCCATAGACATAGTGTGGGTTGTATATTGGTGCTGGGGAAGTCAAACTCATTATGTTGTGTTTGAATTACTATTTCCACATCAGATTATGAAAAGTGTGTGTGAAATTAAGACTTTAAAATGAAGTAACTAATGGTAAGAAATTGGTATTGCAGACATGATCACTTTATTGTTTGATTAGCAAATATATATAACAAAGATATATATTCTCTTTATTCATGAATGAGTTTGGGTAGAAGAAAATCTAATAGGCTTGCTCGGCCGGGTTAACTCGGTTAAGCGCCGGTATTAACAAAAATATGTATTCTCTTTATTCATGAATGAGTTTGGATAGAAGAAAATCTAATAGGCTTGCTCGGCCGGGTTCACTCGGTTGAGCGCCGGTCGCGCTCCTCGAGTTTGGTGTGTGACACTGCGTTTGACCACCTCCTGGATTTCAATTGTCAGGGATGGAAGATAATGTTTATAAGAGAGACAATATCTTGTATAGGCTAAAACAAGATCCCAGAGCACAATATGAGAGACTGTCTAAGTTTCTTCTTGATAATAGCTTTACTAGAGACAATATTGATAATACCTTGTTTTTTAGGAAGAAAGGTAAAGTCTTCTGATTATATAAGTATATGTTGATGATATTATTTTTGGTTCCACTAATAAATCTTTGTGCAAGGAGTCTTAGAACTAATGAGTAAAGAATTTGAAGTGAGCATGATGGGCGAGTTTAAATTTCTTCTTGGGGTTGCGAATTAAGCTAACTTCTCAGGGAACACTTATCAATCAACAAAAATACATAAGAGAGTCACTGAAGAGATTTGAAATGGAAAATACAAAATCAATTGACACACCCATAACCACTGCTATCAGACTAGACATGGATGGATAATGGAAAGCCCGAGGATGAAATAGGTACAGTGGTATCAAAGGTTCTCTCTTGTACTTAACTGCTAGAAGGCCAAATATTGTCTACAGTGTAGGAGTGTAAGCCAGGTTCTGAACCAGTCATATAGGACCCCACATGAAAGAATCCAAAAGAATTCTCAGGTACCTAAAGGGGAGTCAAGGCATACGGTTGTGGTACCCTAGAAGTGGAAGTTATGAGCTTGTTGGATTTGTTGATGCAGACTATGCTAGGTATCTAGTGGACAAAAAAAGTACATCTAGAATGACTCATTTCCTTGGTCCTTGCTTAGTTTCTTGGGCTATTAAGAAATATAATTTAGTTGCTCTTTCCACTGCTGAAGCTGAATATGTAGCAGCTACATCTTGTTGTGCTCAACTTATGTGGATAAAGCAACAACTGGAGGATTATGACATCTTATGTGGATGTATACCAATCTACTTTGACAACACAAGTACCATCAACATTGCCAAGAATCCTATTCAACACAAAAGAATAAAGCAAATTGATATTAGGTAACTTCTTGAGGGATAATTCTGAAAGGGCCTAATCACTATGTAGTTCTGTAACACAGAATATTAAATTGTCGATATATTTACTAAGGTAATCAACCACGCTATTTTTGACAAGAACAGATTGTAGATTAGATTGATTAAATTCTCTTGATCACTTGTGTGATTACTCCCCTAATGATTAGCTATAAATAAATTTAATATTGGTTTAAGTACTGGTTGAATATATTTCTTAGTCTTATACTGTAAAAGGTATGCCTTCAGACCAAGAAAAGCATGTTTCTATAAAAGTAATATGCCCAGAATCTGATTGAGGGACAAAATATATCTTGCTAGGAAATGAATCAATACCCACATGTAGAGACTAGGTTGCACATGAATATAGATGCCCCATTCCCCATTTACTTTATTGGGGGAATATTCGCCTCTTCGTCCATAGACAGAACATGAATTTAAGCAACATACGACAAAGGGTAGCCGCTATAACTTTGGTTGTAGGATGGGAATGAAGGTCGAGTAGGTAGAGAAGAAAAGGTTATTCGCTATCAGCTTACCTTTATATTAGGCCTTGGTACGGCCTATACACAGTGGATGAAGTTACACTATATTCTAGGTCATTCGAAAGACCCCACATAATTTTAGGGTGTAATGTTGTGGTGTTCCCTCTCCTTTCAGCCGAGTGATTTTGTACCTAACCTTACCAAGAAAAATGAATTACCTAGAGGCATCTTCCATTCATATATATTTGTGCACTTGTCACGCCCTAAAATCGAGGAGCGTGACCGGCGCTCAATCGAGTGAACCCGACTGAGCAAGCCTGTCAGATTTCATTCTACCCAAATTCATTCGTGAATAAAGAGGAGATGTACTCTGTTAATCAAATACTGAAGAGATTTCATTAACCGCTTCCATTTCATTCCCATTAACAGCATCATTCAATATTTCCAAAATAGTACAAGTTTATAGATTTAATGAAAAACATATTGCCAAACACCAACAGTTCTAATCCAATTCCCAACATCAAATAGCATCCACAACCTGTCTACGGAGCCTCTAAGTACAACTGAAGAGTAATATGAAAATGCCGGTAACAAGGCCCTGGCTATACCTTAACCACAAAGTACATGAGAAACAAAAGATACATGACCCCGAAATGAAGTGGGGCTCACCGAATCGGCTGACAGGAGTGTACTGCTATCACTGATCAATGCCACATGCTGTAGAACCACATGCATCCAATAAAGATGCAGCGCCCCCGGCAAAAGGGACGTTAGTACTGTCGAATAGCACTAGTATGTATAGCTAGAAATCCTCTTTCAAAATAGAATGCCCATATGATCTATACGTGGAACACATAATATAATGTAATTGAAACAACCTGTACAAACAAGGACAACAAAAGGGGCATCTATTGTCTGAATTAATAATGTGTCTCATTAGACCGTCCTTAGTGTTCACATATCATATTATACACTTATGCTTTTCATAAACCGTCCATAGTGTTTATTCATACCGTACATCTATACCTCTTATACACAATGCACCTATGCGTTTCATAGACCGTCCACAGGATTCCATATCACAATGGATTTCATAACACAATGTACCTATGCGTTCATAGACCGTCCACAGGATTTCGTATCACAATGTACCTATGCGTCCATAGATCGTCCACAGGATTTCATAACACAATATACCTATGCGTTTCATACACCGTCCACAGGATTTCATAACACAATGTACCTATGCGTTTCATAGACCGTCCACAGGATTTCATAACACAATGTGCTTCATAACACAATGTACCTATGCGTTTCATAGACCGTCCACAGGATTTCATAACACAATATACCTATGCGTTTCATAGACCGTCCATAGGGTTTCATAATACAATATACCTATGCGTTTCATAGACCGTCCATAGGGTTTCATAACACATTGAAAACAAAAGTACAAATATGTACATCTTATAACCTTTCACACCACATATCACCTAATCTGTACTTTCAACCACTTACAATATTATTATTTCATTGGCTCTCTTGGCCATACATATGATTCTTTATCCATGGCGCAATGGCCGTATTTCATATTCCACACTTTCATTTCTTCCCTTTCATAGATCATTATCATAATTATCAACAAGTAGAATATTCAAGAAATCACAACTTTAAATTCATTAGTAATGAAGGCTTTTAAACACAATCGATTTCTTTCCAATAAATGGAGTAAAATGCTTGTCAATCGAAGTACAAGTTAAAATCATACACAATTTCCACTCACGAATATGTAAGAATGGAAAACACATTGAAAATTACTTAAAAGCATAACATTAGCTAAAACAGCCACATATGGGCATCACTTGAGTTCATAAACCTTTAGCCAATTATATTGTCGAAGTCAATTTTGGAATAGTTGAGTCAAAGCTCATTTCATAATCTTTCTCACATTATTTCATTTCATTGGCACCATTGGTCACAAGTATAACTTTCACTATTGGCACATTGGCCACACTTTATATTCCCAATTTACTGATTTCACTTTCAACCTTCTTTATAGGTTATTAACAATAAGACATTCCCAATCAAGACTTTAGGTACACATATGAGCAATTAAGAGTCTTAAGAATATTGAGATTTTCTCACACAATTTGGCATACTAAATTTCATTTGAAATATGATTCAAGCCACCACATTTTAATATGCAACCCATACTTTGAAACTCACGGAAACATTATGGAATTCAATTCCAAGAGAGAAAGTTTAGCCAACATACCTCAATTGAGCTTTCCTTAAATTACTACAACGTTCCGGAAATTCTAGCAATCCCAATCTATTTGAGACATAACAAAATTGAACCATAATTAGGAAGATATTCATGGTCTCAGCTCATTTGAGCATTTTATCAAACACTAAATGTGGATTAAGGTTCAAGGTCCTTTTATGGCGGATTCCATCGTCCCACAGCCCAATCTTTACCCTTTTTAGCTCAACAATCTTTCTACACCCTTTGATATCACATCCATGTAAAATAAACAACCCTCTTGCCCAGAAATTATCTTGCTTATTACCCATTTTTAGACAAAATTCAAAATTGAGGGTTAGGGTGTAGAATCTTACCTCTAGGATGAAGACATAGTGAAATTCCCTCCTTAATCTTTCAAAACATGAGCAAGAATTGAAGAATCAATTATAGAGGAACACCTTCTTACTCTAGGGCACTCCCTCTTACTCTAAAATATCACATTATACCTCAAAAATCACCCAAACAGTGTATTTAACAAAATAGGGTCGGGTTTTAAAAATCCAAAAATGAAGCTTCTGAACAGGTTCTGCGGTCGCATATGTGACCGCATAATGGTTATGCGGACCACATATCGGTCGCATAATTGGTGTCCAAAATGATCAAAAATCTACCTGAGTCTGCGGTCACTATGCGGTCCACATAACTGTTCTGGAGTCGCATAGTACACCGCATAACAGTTATGCGGTCGCATAGTCGACCGCATAATTGCTTCCAACTGACCCAATTAATTGCCTTACTCTGCGGCCATTATGCGGTCCGCAGAGTGATTCTGCGGTCGCATAATAGACCGCAGAAATGCACTTTTCTGCCAAAAATTTTCCTTTACTTTCCCGTGCATTTCTACAATCCTCAAACACGTAAGCCATGTCCGGCACCATGAAACATATTTTTCTTTGCAAATTTTACCGGGCTTTACCCTTAAGTACTTCGAAATTTTCCGGGGTATTACATTCTCCCCCGCTTAGGATCATTCGTCCTCGAATGAGGGTAAAAATCCGTCATTAGCATCTTATGCAACTCAGTTTTTCTCATACCACTTTCGAGCAGCCCCAAATTTGACTAACTCCCAAAATTTCCAAAAATTTCGCTAGAGTTTCCCTTGTAACTAGGCCTATCCACCTGTCAGAGAGCCCCAAAAACACATCCTAACAACATATACGTAAGCCAACAACGTAACATAATACAAAACAACACCAATTGTGGCCTCACAAACAATTATATTACTAGAACGGAACACCCTTAACATCAAATGTACAAATCATACATAATTCATAGAAAGCAACTCTTAGAATACTTTGTAAATACATAGATATTCAAATAAGTAAGGATACTTTTCTTTATTTCTTCCTTAGTTTCCCAAGTAGTCTCTTCAACCTGTTGGTTTGGCCATAGCACTTGATGGAGGCAATCTTAACTTTCGGACTTATCTAATAAGGATAGCAAATAGTCGCTCATCATAATCCAATTATCCATTAACTACACCTTCTTACACAAAGACACATGAAACACCGAGTAAACGGAGGTCAATAATAGGGAAACATCATTCTCATAGTTTGGCCTATTTTCTTCAATACTTCATAAGGCCTAGTGTGATTACACATACTTTACCTATATTAAAAATTCACATAGCATCCTCATGGAGGACATATTGAGAATAACCCGTTCACTTTCTTCAAATCTAAATTTCTATTCCAAACACCCAAAGTAACCCTTTGGCAACCTCCAACAATTACTTTAAGATGTGGTAGCTTGAATATTACCATAAAACTTCTTATCCAATATATTTGATCACAAGATAATGCTTCTTCTTTGATATGTTTGAGCCTTCAACCCCCACTGGTTTCTATAAATATGAACAACGAGGTTCGATATTGGCTAAAATTATTCAAAAATCCATCGAGGTACTGAGCACGGTATTTCAAGAGGTTATATCCTAAGAGACATGAAGGTTACTACCAATAGTGCTGACATTGTTAATCATTATGATGACATCATTGATTCGATACATGAGGCATAGAGTTGCCTAGTAGGCATTGATAATGTAGGGACCATGTTCATGATTCTGAGATTTAAATAAATGAGTCATTTTAGACATGTGGCATATGAGAGGCATAATCGGAAGGATAAAGACACTAGCATCAGTTATTCTTGGAAAGCTATGAGTCATAAAGAGGACAACAACAATTGTTTCATTCCATCCATGCCTTGTTTGGCAATAATAGGCCTCAAAGAGAGATAACACTTATGTGATACCAGTCGCCTCCTGGAGTGTAGGGAAAAATCAGTTTAACTCGAAATGAGAATATTCTAACACCCTGAATGTGATGTGGGTTTCAAAATACATAAAGTTGCATTATGCTCTTAACAGTAACTAGCAAAAAGGAATCTCTGCCACAAGCCTACAAGGATGAAAAAAAAGTTGAGCACTTGTAATATTATTATCATTCTGACAGCTTAACCCTTCACAATAGTTGATCCTATATGAGAGGACTAGAGATACGACGAATCTGTCTTTCAATTCAACATGTTCATGATATGTGTTAGAATCTGAAACATTCACGAGTGAAACCACATAGCTAGGATATGCTAATATTGGGGTTGAGGGACTTACTTGCTGTCCCTTGACTGTTGGGGAAGTGCCTTAGCTGGTGGCCCTTGACTCCAGATGACGCCTCCCACACTTGGGACATGGGGGCCTTCGCTGCAGCTGAGAATCCCCATTTGACTGGACCTGCTGATTAGACCCATGGTTGCCTTGCTTACTATGGCCCCACCACTGCTGATCAGGCCCTAATGGTAGTGCTCTAGATGAAGACTGAGCAATTGACTGCGCGGGTCTGGATGACACTCTGCTATGTAATGCCTTTCCACCATTACCCCTACTGTATGAGCCACTAAGATTGCCCGTGGATCGGGTCTTTTTGTTATTATCTAGCTCTCTCTTTCTTTTTAACTTTTGATCCTCTGTAGCTTGATCAAATGCCACTATTTTTCCATAATTCATATCAGAATTCAAGGCAGCCATAGCGACCTCATTAATTACCAGGGACTAAGTCCTTGCACAAACAGGCGCATTCTAGCCTCCATAGTGGGCAACATGTAAATAGCATACTTGGATAGGTGCAGGAATTTCATATGGTACTCCCATACACTCAGGCTACCTTGCCTCAGGCTCTCAAACTCAGCGGCACGGGCCTCCTTAGTTTCAGCAGGCAAGAAGTGGTGAATGAAAGCATCGGTAACTCACTCCACCTTGCCGGAGGGCTCCCTTCTTCACGGGACTCCTCCCATAGTTCAAACCAAGAATACACCAGGCTCTTTCAGGCGATAGGAGGCCAATTCCACTGCCCCAATTTCAGTAGCACGCATAACTATGAGAGTCTTGTGCATCTCATCAATGAAATCCTGGGGATCTTTCTATGGGTTAGTACCCGTGAACACTGGAGGATCCAACTGGAGAAAGCTATTCACCCTGGAACTAGTAGAATCCCATGGTTGACTGGAAGAAGTGGGTGCAACATTTGACCTCTGGGTTTGGGAAGCCACTATTTGAGCCAACATATGTATGGCTCCCCTAAGATCAACATCAGAAACACCAGAATCGGAAGCTGGAACTGGAGATTGAACTGGTATATCAGTTGGAGGAACTGTTGTACCTTCAGTAGGTGTAGGGACAAGTGCAGCCTGATCAGTTGTAGTAGAGTCAGGCAATGTAGTAACTGGAGGAATATTCTCACTCCTCGGGTGCTCACCCACATCATCAATTATACAATCAACTGTCACTCCTGGGGTGACATTGGCTCTTTGGCCAGCTCTTGCATTCTTCTTAGGCGCCATATACTGAAAGTTAGAGCAACTCAAGAGTTAAAAGAAGAACAATCTTACAACAAGCTTTATCGCACGATCAAGAATATGAAAGAAGGGTATTATTCCTAAATGCCCATGTAGCATCCTAATTATAGATGTGGTCGACAACATACCGATAATAAGAACTCTAATAGACACGGCTCTGAGACAGCCTAGGACACTTTAAAACCTTAGGCTTTGATACCAAGTTTGTCACGCCCCAAAATGGAGGAGCGCGACCGGCGCTCAACCGAGTGAACCCGACTGAGTAAGCCTATTAGATTTCATTCTACCCAAATTCATTCGTTAATAAAGAGGAGATGTACTCCGTTAATAAAATACTGAAGAGATTTCATTAACCGCTTCCATTTCATTCCCATTAAAAGCATCATTCAATATTTCCAAAATAGTACGAGTTGATAGATTTAATGAAAAACATGTTGCCAAATACCAACAGTTCTAATCCAATTCCCAACATCAAATACCACCCACAACCTGTCTACGGAGCCTCTAAGTACAACTGAAGAGTAATATGGAAATGCCGGCAACAAGGCCCCGGCTATACCTCAACCACAAAGTGCATGAGAAACAAAAGATACATGACCCCGAAATGAAGTGGGGCTCACCAAATCGGCTAACAAGAGTGTACTGCTATCACTGATCAATGCCACCTGCTATAGAACCACATACATCCATTAAAGATGCAGCACCCCCGGTAAAAGAGACATTAGTACTGTCGAATAGCACTAGTATGTGTAGCTAGAAATCCTCTTTCAAAATAGAATGCCCATATGATCTATACGTGGAACACATAATATAATGTAATTGAAACAACCTGTACAAACAAGGACAACAAAAGGGGCACCTATTGTCTGCATTAATAATGTGTCTCATTAGACCGTCCTTAGTGTTCACATATCATATTATACACTTATGCATTTCATACATGGTCCATAGTGTTTATTCATACTGTACATCTATACCTCTTATACACAATGCACCTATGCATTTCATAGACCGTCCACAGGATTCCATATCACAATGGATTTCATAACACAATGTACCTATGCGTTCATAGACCGTCCACAAGATTTCATATCACAATGTACCTATGCGTCCATAGACCGTCCACAGGATTTCATAACACAATATACCTATGCGTTTCATAGACCGTCCACAAGATTTCATAGCACAATGTACTTCATAACACAATGTACCTATGCGTTTCATAGACTGTCCACAGGATTTCATAACATAATATACTTATGCATTTCATAGACCGTCCATAGGGTTTCATAACATAATATACCTATGCATTTCATAGACCGCCCATATGGTTTCATAACACATTGGAAATAAAAGTACAAATATGTACATCTCATAACCTTTCACACCACATATCACCTAATCCGTACTTTCAACCACTTACAACATTATTTATTTCATTGGCTCTCTTGGACATAAATATGATTCTTTATTCATGGCGCAATGGCCGTATTTCATATTCCACACTTTCATTTCTTCCCTTTCATAGATCATTATCATAATTATCAACAAGTAGAATATTTCGAAAATCACATGTCACGCCCCAAAATCGAGAAATGCTACCGGCGCTCAACCGAGTGAACCCGACCGAGCAAGCCTGTTAGATTTTATTCTACCCAAACTCATCCATGAATAGAGATAATACATATTATCATTAATTAGACGAAAATGTGTTCATGTCTACAATACCAATTCAATTCCAATAGTTTTATCATTTTTAAAGTCTCAAATGGAATAGTAATACAACCACAACATAATATAGTTTGTCTTTCCCCAACACCAATACACAACCCACACTATGTCTACAGAGCCTCTATAGATAAAGAAGAGTACAATGATAATGCCGGCAACAAGGCCCCGGCTATACCTCAAATCGAATACACAAAGTACAAAAGATACATGACCCCGGGATGAAGTGGGGCCCACCAAGTCAGCTGGGAAGAAACTGCACTGCTATCACTGATTAATATCTCCTGCTGTGGAACCACCTGCATCCATTGAAAGATGCAGCGCCCCCAGCAAAAGGGACGTTAGTACCGTCGAATAGCACTAGTATGTATAACTAAACATCCTCTCAATAGAATGGCAAATAATGCAAACAAGATTATCATAATATCAATGAAATCCTTAATCAACATCAAACCTCAATTTAGGATCAAGACAGTGTTCAAATTAATTTCCATATCTCACATTGGGAGATTTTTAGTATCGATATACCATTGTCCACAATACAAGTACCATTATTCACCATACCAATACCACTATTCACAATACCATTATTCACAAAACCAGTACCACCGCACTTTTAGCACAGAGTCCGATCACGACCCGATCGGCTAGGCTATCTCAGTAGAGACATCAACCACAATTTCTCTTAATATCAATACCATCGTCTTTAACACGGAGTCCGATCACGACCCGATCGGCTAGGCTATCCATTAGGGACATCGACCACAATAACAATTTCAATTATAATTTCCAGCACAATCACCACCATGTGTGCGGCATGGTGTCCGATCATGACCCGATCGGCTAGGCTGTCTTATTTGAGACATCAACCTTTTTATATCAATCATCGCATTTCATATTACTTTCACATCTTATCATTTCATTGGCACTAATGGCCAAAATTATAAGATCATTCTTGGCACGTTGGCTATATTCAGTATTTCATGCTCACCTTATCAATTTCAGATATCATTATCCTCATCAACAACAAATACAACTCAAATCAAGGTGTGTAGTACACATGTGAACAATTTAGAGTCTAAAGCACATAGAGATATTTCACAAAATTTGCCATAATAGCCTTCATTTGAACTTGACTAAAAGTCGAAACATTATAAATGCACAGCCCGTATTTTAACACATCCTCAATTGGGAGCATAACATGAATAAAGCATTTAGGATGCTTGTTGAATATATATCTTTCAACCCAATCTTACTCGGAATGGCCAGTCTCATAATGAATCACTCGGGACTTACATAATTTACATGAATATCGTGGGATTCAATTCTAAGAGAAGAGTTTAGCCAAAATACCTCAGTTGAGCTTCTTTAAACTCTAAAACATTCCAGAATTCTTAGCAACTTCAATCTATTTTAGAAATATAACAAATTGAACCAAAATTAGGAAGATGATCATGGTTCTAGCTCATTTGAGCATTTTATCAAACACTAGGTGTGCACGAGGTTTCAAGGTCCTTTTACGGAGGATTCCATCATCCCACAACCCATTCTTTACCATGTTTAGTTCAAAAATCTTCCTACACCCCTTGATATCACCTGCATGTAAAATAATCAAATCTCATGCCCAAAAATTATCTTGCTAATTACCCATTTTCAGAAAATTTCGAAATTAGGGTTTAGGGTGTAGAATCTTACCTCTAGGATAAAGACCTAGTGAGCTTCCCTTCTTAATCTTCCAAATCTTGAGCAAGAATTGAAGAAAAATTATTGAAGAACACCTTCTCACTCTAGGGCACTCTCTCTCACTCTAAAATATCAGATTATGTCTCAAAAATGGCCCAAAGAGTGTATTTAACGAAATAGGATCGGGTTTTAAAAACCCAAAAATGGAGCTCCGGAACAAGGTATGCGATAGCATAACTGATATGCGGACCGCATATCGGTCGCATAGTTGGTTACAAAATAGCCAAAAGAACTGTCTGTGTATGCGGTCACTATGCGGTCCGCATAACCGTTATGCGGTCGCATAATGCACCGCATAACTGTTATGCGGTCGCATAGTCGACCGCATAATTGCTTCCAATTAGCCCAATTAACTACCTCACTATGCGGCCATTATGCGGTCCGCAGAGTGATTCTGCGGTCGCATAATGGAACGCAGAAATGCACTTTTACGCCAAAAATTTTTCTTTACTTTTCGGTACATTGTTCAACCCAAAAAGTCCGAGCCGCAGTGAGCTTGCGAGCCGCAAAGAATTTCTACAATCCTCAAACACGTAATCCTTGTCCGACACCATGAAAAATTATTTTCTTTGCAAAATGTACCGGGCTTTACACTTAAGTACTTCGAATATTTTCAGGGTGTTACATTCTCCCCCGCTTAGGATCATTCTTCCTCTAATGAGGGTAAAAATCCGTCATTAGCATCTTATGCAACTCAGTTTGTTTCATACCACTTTCGAGCAGCCTCAAATTTGACTAACTCCCAAAATTTACAAAAAGCTTGCCAGAGTTTCTCTTGTAACTAGGCCTATCCACCTGTCAGAGAGCCCCAGAAACACATCGTAACAACATATACGTATTCCAACGACGTAACATAATACAAAATAACACCAAATGTGGTATCATAAGCAATATATATCCAGAAAGGAATACCCTTAATGCCAATTGTTCACATGATATA
This sequence comes from Nicotiana tabacum, assembly GCF_000715075.1. Classification (NCBI taxonomy): domain Eukaryota; kingdom Viridiplantae; phylum Streptophyta; class Magnoliopsida; order Solanales; family Solanaceae; genus Nicotiana; species Nicotiana tabacum. The sequence continues at coordinate 67,404,030 of NC_134092.1, forward strand.
AAATTCATAAAAAGTAAGTCTTATAATTTTTTTCCTAGATCTCAACTTTAAATACATGGTCATTCAAACAAATAAGGATACTTTTTCTTCATTTCTTCCTCGGCCTCCCAAGTAGCCTCTTGAACCTGCTGGTTTCGCCACAATACTTTCACGGAGGCAATTTCTTTACTTCTCAATTTTCAGACTTGCCGATCAATAATAGAAACCAAAATCTCTTCGTAAGTCAATTTCTCATTTACCTCAATAGTCTCAACCGGAACAATGAGTATCGGATCTCCAACTACTTTCTTCAACATAGACACATGAAACACCGGGTGTACTAATGACATTTGAGGTGGTAGCTCAAGCTTGTACGCCACCTCAACGATCCTCTGAATGATTTTGTACGGTCCGACATACCTCGGACTCAATTTCCCTTTCTTACCAAATCGCATTACACCCTTCATGGGGGAAATTTTTTCAAGAATACCCAATCATCTTCTTCGAACTCTAAATCCCTACCACGAACATCCGAATAGGATTTCTGATGACTCTGAGCAGTCTTCAACCGCTCCTTAAAGATTTTAACTTTTTCCATAGCCTGATGCACAAGGTCTGGCCCTATCAAATCTGCATCCCAAATTTCGAACCACCCAATGGGAGATCTACTTCTCCTACCATATAAAGTCTCGAACGGTGCCATTTGAATGCTAGCATGATAGCTATTGTTATATGAAAATTCTATGAGTGGTAAATGATCATCCCAGATACCTTTGAAATCTATAACACAAGCGCGCAACATATCCTCAAGTGTCTGAATAATCCGCTCTGCCTGCCTGTCAGTCTGCGGGTGAAAGGCTGTACTAAGATTCACCTGAGTACCCAAACCTTGCTGAAATTTCTTCCCAAAATTAGCAGTGAAGTGTGCCCCCGATCAGAAATGATGGAAACTAGGGTGCCATGCAACTTGACTATTTCTTCGATATACAACTGAGCATACTGCTCCGCTGTGTCGGTAGACTTAACCGGAAAAAGTGTGATGACTTCGAGAGTCGATCCATAATCACCCAAATTGAGTCAAACCTGCGCGAAGTGCACGGTAATCCTACCACAAAGTCCATATTAATCATTTCCCACTTCTACATTGGAATTTCTATGTTTTGTGCCAACCCACTAGGCCTTTGGTGTTCAGCCTTCACTTGCTGACAATTCGGTCATCTTGCCATAAAGTCCGCCACATTCCTCTTCATATCATTCCACCAATAGACTTCCTTAAGGTCCTGATACATTTTTGTAGAACCTGGGTGCACGAAATACCTAGAAGTGTGAGCTTCAGTCAAAATTCTTTCACGGAGACCATCCACATTTGGAACACATAGTCGCCCTTGGTACCTTAGTGTACCATCATCCATGACAAGAGAAAAGGCCATGGTCTTATGTTTATGAATCCCCTCTTTCAATTTCGCCAACAATGGATCGTGGTATTGTTTATCTTTGACTTCTACAAGAAGCGATGATTCAGCCTTATTATGCATAATTACCCCTCCTTCACTAGAGTCCGCAAGACGAACTCCCAAACTAGCCCATCGGTGAACTTCTTTTGCCAATGGCCTTTGATATGCCTTCAAGTGTTCTAAGATACCCGTAGATTTTTGGCTAAGAGCATCCGCCACAATATTAGCCTTCCCCGGATGGTATAAAATATCAATGTTATAATCGTTGAGTAATTCAAACCATCTTCTCTGCCTCAGATTCAATTCCTTCTGTTTGAAAATATATTGAAGGCTCTTATGGTCCGTGAATATATCCACACGGACCCCATATAAATAATGACACCAAATTTTTAGTGCAAATACCACTGCCGCAAGTTCTAAATCATGTGTTGGATAGTTCTTTTCATGATTCTTTAGTTGCCTAGAAGCATAAGCTGTCACCTTCCCATGTTGCATTAATACACATCCAAGCCCGATTCTTGAAGCATCACAATATACCACAAATCCATTTATACCCTCTGGTAGAGTCAACACCAGTGCCGTAGTCAATCTTGCTTTTAATTCCTGGAAACTCTTTTCACAAGCATCTGACCATTGGAACTTAATTGCCTTATGTGTCAATTTAGTCAATGGAGAGGCAAGAGTAGAAAACCCCTCCACAAACTTTCAGTAATATCCAGCTAAAGCCTAAGAAACTGCGAATCTCTGTTGGAGTTGCAGGCCTCGGCCAATTCTTCACTGCTGAAATTGGGTTTTCAGAACTACCCTGAGATGGTCAGCATGGTCCTCTTGACTTCATGAATATACAAGAATATCATCAATGAACACTATCACAAATGAGTCGAGGAATGGCTTAAAACGCGATTCATAAGATCCATGAAGGCTGCTGGAGCATTTTTTAGACCAAAAGACATTACTAGAAAGTCAAAATGCCCATACTGGGTTCTAAAAGCTATTTTCGGAATATCCCGCTCCCTGATCTTCAATTGGTGATACCCGGATCGTAAATCAATTTTGGAGAAGTACCTGGCACCTTGCAATTGATCAAACAAGTCATCTATCCTTGGCAGTGGGTACTTATTTTTGATTATTACCTTATTAAGCTGCCGATAGTCAATACACATTCTCAGTGACCCATCTTTCTTTCTCACAAAAAGGACCGGTGCGCCCCAAGGCGACACACTTGGCCGGATAAAACCCTTTTCTAAAAAATCTCTCAATTGTTCCTTTAGCTCCTTCAGTTCTGCCGGTGCCATTCTGTAGGGTGGAATAGATATAGGATGCGTGTCTGGCATCACATCAATCCCAAAATCAATCTCCCTATCTGGTGGGATCCCAGGGAGTTCATCCGGAAAGACTCCCGGAAATTCATTCACAACAGGCACAGACTCAAGTGTAGGTGCCTCAGCATCGGTGTCCGTAACCCGGACCAAATGGTAAATACATCCCTTGTTGATCATTTTCGTGGCCTTTAGGTAAGAAATAAACCTACCCTTCAGCACTACATCATCACCCTTCCACTCAATAACTGGCTCATTTGGAAATTCAAACCTAACAGTTCTGGTTTGGCAATACAGCTTGGCAAAACAAGAATAAAGCCAATCCATCCCCATTATCACATCAAAATCGTCTATTTTCAATTCAATAAGATCGGCCACGGTGTCCCGACCATGCAACATAACAACACAATCCCTATAAACCCGCGTAGCTAAAATAGACTCACCAACCGGAGTAAATACAGATAACGGCTCATAGAGATGTTCTGGTTCTATCCCAAATTCCATAGCAACATAAGGTGTGACATATGACAAAGTGGAACCGGGATCAATAAGAGCATATACTTCATGAGATTGGACAGTCAATATACCTATGACAACATCTGGAGAAGCCTCTGAATTCTGGCGACCCCTCATAGCATAGAAACGGCCGGATCCTCCCAAAATTCTGAGCTCCGCCCCTAGCTGCACCACGCCCTACGGGTGTTGGAGTGCCTCGAGCTGGAGGAGGTATTGCGGATGTAGTAGCTGCAGAACTGGCTGACTGTGCCATGCCCCTGCCTGCACCCTAGCGGGACGAACGACAATCCCTCTGAATATGCCCCCTCAATCGGCATCCGTAGCATATGGGTAAGTCCATGTAGAATATTCCTAGGTGTATCTATCCACACCTAGGGCATGGGGGCTTCCTTTGCTGCTGGAATCTACCACCATGATGACCCTGCTGATTGGATCCTCTGTTGCCCTGACTGGGCCTGAAACGGCTCCACTGTTGTTGCTGAGTAGGCCCTGATAGTGGTGCACTAGCCGAAGACTAAGCAAAGGACTGTGATGGCCCTGACGACCCTCCTCTGAATGTTGACTTGCCACCACCTGAAGAACCACCAAAGTTTCCCGTAGACCGGGCCTTATTACTACCCTCTCACTCCATTCTGTTCCTTAATTTGCGGGTCTCGGTGGCTTGAGCGAATGCCACCATCTTTGCATAGTTCATATCAGAATTCAAGGCTGCTGTAGTGGCCTCATTAATTACCAAGGGACTAAGGCCCTGCACAAATCGGCAAACTCTAGCCTCCATAGTGGGAAACATGTAAATAGCATATTTAGACAGGTATGCAAATCTCATATGGTAATCCCACACACTCAGGCTACCTTGCCTCAAGTTCTCAAACTCAACAGCATGGGCTGCCTTAGTCTCGGCAGGCAAGAAATGATCAATGAAGGCATCAACAAACTCATCCCACCTCACCGGAGAGATCCCTTCTTCACGGGACTCCTCCCATAGTTCAAACCAAGAATATACCACCTCTTTCAGGTGGTAGGAGGCCAATTCCACTGCCTCTGTTTCAGTAGCGCGCATAACTCTAAGAGTCTTGTGCATCTCATCAATGAAATCCTGGGGATCTTCCTCTGGGTTAGTACCCGTGAACACTGGAGGATCCAACTGGAGAAACCTGTTCACCCTAGAACTAGTAGAATCCCCTGGCTGACCGGAAAAAGTGGGTGCAACATTTGACCTCTGGGTTTGGGAAGCCACTATTTGAGCCAACATCTGTATGGCTCACCTAAGGTCAATATCAGAAACACCAGAATCGGAAGCTGGAACTGGAGGTGGAACTGGTATATCAGTTGGAGGAACTATTGCGCCTTTAGTAGGTGAAGGGACATGTGCGGTCTAATCATTTGTAGTAGAGTCAGGCAGTGTAGTAACTGGAGGAATATTCTCACTCCTTGGGTGCTCAACCACATCATCAATTATACGATCAACTGTCACTCCTGGGGTGACATTGGCTCTTTAGCCAGTTCTTGCCTTCATCTTAGGCACCATGTACTGAAAATTAGAGCAACTCAGGAGTTAAAGGAGGAACAATCTTACAACAAGCTTTATCGCACGATCAAGAATATGAAAGAATGGTATTATTCCTAAATGCCCATGTAGCATCCTAATTATAGATGTGGTCCACAACACACCGATAATAAGGACTCTACTAGACATGGCTCCGAGACATCCTAGGATACTTTAAAACCATAGGCTCTGATACCAAGTTTGTCACGCCCTAAAACCGAGGAGCGCGACAGGCGCTCAACCGAGTGAACCTGATCGAGGAATCCTGTTAGATTTCAGTCTACCCAAACTCATCCATGAATAGAGATAATACATATTATCATTAATTAGATGAAAATGTGTTCATGTCTACAATACCAATTCAATTCCAATAGTTTTATCATTTTTAAAATCTCAAATGGACTAGTAATACAACCACAACATAATATAGTTTGTCTTTCCCCAGCACCAATACACAACCCACACTATGTCTACAGAGCCTCTATAGATAAAGAAGAGTACAATGATAATGCCGGCAACAAGGCCCCGGCTATACCTCAAACTGAATACACAAAGTACAAAAGATACATGACCCCGGGATGAAGTGAGGCTCACCAAGTCAGCTGGGAAGAAAGTGCACTGCTATCACTGATTGATATCTCCTGCTGTGGAACCACTTGCATCCATTGAAAGATGCAGCACCCCCGGCAAAAGGGACGTTAGTACCGTCGAATAGCACTAATATGTATAACTAAATATCCTCTCAATAGAATGACAAATAATACAAACAAGATTATCATAACATCAGCCAGTGTGCACAAGGTTTCAAGGTCCTTTTATGGAGGATTCCATCATCCCACAACCCATTCTTTACCATGCTTAGTTCAACAATCTTCCTACACCTCTTGATATCACATGTATGTAAAATAATCAACTCTCATGCCCAAAAATTATCTTGCTAATTACCCATTTTCAGAAAATTTTGAAATTAGGGTTTAGGGTGTAGAATCTTACCTCTAGGATGAAGACTTAGTGAGCTTCCCTTCTTAATCTTCCTAAACTTGAGCAAGAATTGAAGAAAAATTATTGAAGAACACCTTCTCACTCTAGGGCACTCTCTCTCACTCTAAAATATCAGATTATGTCTCAAAAATAGCCCAAAGAGTGTATTTAACGAAATAGGGTCGGGTTTTAAAAACCCAAAAATGGAGCTCCGGAACAAGGTATGCGATCGTATAACCGATATGCGGACCGCATATCGGTCGCATAATTGGTGACAAAATAGCCAAAAGAACTGTTTGTGTATGCGGTCACTATGCGGTCGGCATAACCGTTATGCGGTCGCATAATGCACTGCATAATAGTTATGCGGTTTCATAGTCGACCGCATAATTGCTTCCAATTGGACCAATTAACTGACTCACTATGGGGCCATTATGCGGTCCGCAGAGTGATTCTGCGGTCGCATAATGGACCGCAGAAATGTACTTTTTCGCCAAAAATTTTTCTTTACTTTTCGGTGCATTGTTCAACCCAAAAAGTCCGAGCCGTGGCGACCTTGCGAGCCACGAAGAATTGCTACAATCCTCAAACGCGTAAGCCTAGTCCGACACCATGAAATATTATTTTCTTTGCAAACTTTACCGGGCTTTACACTTAAGTACTTCAAAATTTTCCGGGGTGTTACAAAGATTCCTTCGCTTAGGATCATTCGTTCTCGAATGAGGGTAAAAATCCGTCATTAGCATCTTATGCAACTCAAATTGTTTCATACCACTTTCGAGAAGCCTCAAATTTGACTAACTCCCAACGGTGATAGCTATTGTTATATGCAAATTCTATGAGTGGTAAATGATCATCCCAGCTACCTTTGAAGTCTATAACACAAGCGCACAACATATCCTCAAGCATTTGAATAGTCTGCTCTGCCTGCACGTCAGTCTGTGAGTGAAAGGCTGTACTAAGATTCACCTCAGTACCCAAACCTTGCTGAAATTTCTTCCAAAAATTAGCAGTGAATTGTGGACCCCGATCAGAAATGATGGAAACTGGGGTACCTTGTAACTTGACTATTTTTTTTATATACAACTGAGCATACTGCTCCGCTGTGTCGGTAGACTTAACCGGCAAAAAGTGTGATGACTTCGTGAGTCGATCCACAATCACCCAAATTGAGTCAAACTTGCGCGAAGTGCGCGGTAATCCTACCACAAAGTCCATATTAATCATTTCTCACTTCCACATTAGAATTTCTATGTTTTGTGCCAACCCACCAGGCCTTTGGTGTTCGGCATTCACTTGCTGACAATTCAGACATCTTGCCACAAAGTCCGCCACATTCAGACTTTACGGTGCATTGTTCAACCCAAAAAGTCCGAAACCATGAAACATTCTACAATCCTCAAACACGTAAGCCTAGTCCGACACCATGAAATATTATTTTCTTTGCAAACTTTAACGGGCTTTACACTTAAGTACTTCGAAATTTTTTGGGGTGTTACATCACACCTTTAAATTCATTAGTAATGAAGGATTTTAAGCACAATCGATTTCTTTATAATAAATGGAGTAAAATAATTGGGAATTGAAGTACAAGTTAAAATCATACACAATTTCCACTCACGAATATGTAAGAACGGAGAACACATTGAAAATTACTTACAAAGCATAGCATTAGCTAAAACAGCCACATATGGGCATCACTTGAGTTCATAAACCTTTAGCCGATTATATTGTCGAAGTCAATTTTGGAATAGTTAAGTCAAAGCTCATTTCATAATCTTTCTTACATTATTTCATTTCATTGGCACCATTGGTCACAAGTATAACTTTCACTATTGGCACGTTGGCCATACTTTATATTCCCAATTTACTGATTTCACTTTCAACCATCTTTATAGGTTATCAACAATAAGACATTCCCAATCAAGACTTTAGGTACACATATGAGCAATTAAGAGTCTTAAGAATATTGAGATTTTCTCACACAATTTGGCATACTAGCTTTCATTTGAAATACGATTCAAGCCACCACATTTTAATACGCAACCCATACTTTGAAACTCACGGAAACATTATGGAATTCAATTCCAAGAGAGAAAGTTTAACCAACATACCTCAATTGAGCTTTCCTTAAATTACTACAACGTTCCGGAAATTCTAGCAATCCCAATCTATTTGAGACATAACAAAATTGAACGATAATTAGGAAGATATTCATGGTCTCAGCTCATTTGAGTATTTTATCAAACACTAAGTGTGGATTAAGGTTCAAGGTCCTTTTATGGCGGATTCCATCATCCCACAACCCAATCTTTACCATTTTTAGCTCAACAATCTTTCTACACCCTTTGATAACACATGCATGTAAAATAAACAACCCTCTTGCCCAGAAATTATCTTGCTTATTGCCCATTTCTAGACAAAATTAGAAATTGAGGGTTAGGGTGTAGAATCTTACCTCTAGGATGAAGACCTAGTGAGTTTCCCTCCTTAATCTTCCAAAACTTGAGCAAGAATTGAAGAATCAATTATAGAGGAACACCTTATCACTCTAGGGCACTCCCTCTCACTCTAAAATATCAGATTATGCCTCAAAAATGACCCAAAGAGTGTATTTAACGAAATAGGGTCTGGTTTTAAAAACCCAAAAATGAAGCTCCGGAACAGGTTCTGTGGTCGCATATGCGACCGCATAATGGTTATGCGGACCGCATATCGGTCGCATAATTGGTGTCCAAAATGACAAAAAATCTGCCTAAGTCTGCAGTCACTATGCGGTCCGCATAACTGTTCTGCGGTCGCATAGTACACCGCATAACAGTTATGCGGTCGCATAGTCGACCACATATTTGCTTCCAACTGACTCAATTAACTGCCTCACTCTGCTGTCATTATGCGGTCCGCAGAGTGATTCTACGGTCGCATAATGGACCGTAGAAATGAACTTTTTCGCCAAAAAATTTCTTTTACTTTTCCGTGTATTGTTCAACCCAAAAAGTCTAGTCCGACACCATGAAATATTATTTTCTGTGCAAATTTTATCGGGCTTTACCCTTAAGTACTTTAAAATTTTCCGGAGTGTTACATCACTCCTATCATATTGTTTCTTCTATCACGATAGGGATCGCGTGATTATTTCTATCCTCATATTTTCTAGCTCTTATGGAGTTGTATTCCCTAGGCTATGTTGATTCCACCCTTATGTTCAAGAATGGAGATTCTTTGCGTAATAAAAAGAATCAGCCAAAGACCTTGGGTCTCCTGCATACATGTATTCTTTCACTATTTATTTAGCTGATGTCATATGCTGTGTTTACTTGTTCCACATCTGCTATCCCAATTCCCTCCTAAATCATACACCTCCCTAAGCTCCCTAAAATACCATAAACATGTCACTACTGTCACACTCAAATTAATTCCTTTTAAATAAAAATAGAACATCTATCTATCTCTTTCTCACTCCCTCAAACACGGAAAACGACCCAATTCTACCCAACTTCAACCCTCTCCCTAATTTATCGTGTGAACTCTAGCCCCGTTGTTGACGGCTAATTTTGACCCTCCCTTTAAAATTAAATTATTTATGCTTAATAATTTGCAATAAATGTGGTAAAATATTTTCTAATCAATAATACCTATTTTTATATAAATATAATAGGAAATAATAATTAATAAGGTTGAATTATTAATTTGGTATTAAATATCTACGAATTATATTACCCTTACTATTTTAAAATTATTCAGATGACCTTTATATTTCAATAAGAAAGTTTTACAATTAATTTAACAATTTAATATTTGATTTTAAATAACATCGCTTATTATTTGAAATTAATCCAAAATTAGTTTCAAATTTAGTAAATAAAGTATTTTAATTGATAATTAATTACAGTATTTATAATATATTTGATGATTATATTTTATCATATTTAATTAGAATTAATTAAGTTAATTTAATCTTTAAAGAGATTAAAAGTGCAAAGGGCTACAATTGCAATTGATCAATTAAACCCAAGTGGCTATGACTTAAACTAATTTGGCCAAAATAGCACAGGCATAATCGCCTGACCTGGTCCGGAACTAATCCCCTCTATCCACTTTGAAAATCCATGCCAACCCCTGAGAACCAATGGCATAGTGTCACTTCACCCGTCTCCCTCACTCATAGAGTAAAAACACAAATAGATCTGGATCATTTATTCAATTCATCAATGGTTTGTGTTTAATCTCCATTTTCTTCTTTTCTTTAATGTTGCTAAGATCTCATCTCCGCCGTTGGATTACAAAGATCCAACGACCACCAATTCTCCATCAAAAACTAATTCAATAATTCTTATCTCCCTGAAATATTAGGGTCGTTGATCAAACGATCCAACATCCCAGATTTTGTCTCGCATTTTAAAACTCAAAGACCACCCCCAAACCCTACCCATTTCCACCTACCATATTGCCTTCCTTTTCCTCTTTCTCTCCTTGCTCTCTCAACAATGTAACCCCATCAATCCAAAGAACCTTACACAAATTAGTGCAAGGTCACCTCAATCGAGCCTAAATCATCTCCTCTGTCCCTGTTAGCCGTGATTCCCGCTTGAATATTTCCCCTTTCGTCGTTACAATTCAAAACCCAAATCAAAACCCTAGACCTAAATCAATGACTCGGGATTTCATTCGTTTTGGCTCTGTGCTTTCAAATCGAAACAGGCATGGAGATAATCTTTGGCTTCATCACTATTATTCGATGTCTAGAGGTCAAATGCAATGACCTCTGGACATTAGGGCTTCGACCAATGGCTTTTCACGCTTCAACGGTCAATTCCTCATTTCTTCATGCCCAGGTAAATCCCCGTGCTATTTTGACCCTTCGTGTTTCTCTGATTACACCTCTCTGCTATCATCATCCTTACTATCGTCACTATCCACTAACTGATTCGAGTTTACCGGAACCCTAGGGCTTGAATGCCACTTTATATAGGGCTTTTAATGTTCACACCTAACACCACCTAACACTACCTAACACACCAGAAATACATTGAAATATAGAAGAGAGAATAACTTAAGAATTCTCTGTTTGTCCTAAGTGTCCAGAAGTTCCTTTCTAATATCTTTCTTCTCTTTTTGTTCGATTTCAATAATTGTGGGTTGGCTGTGATTTTTGATTCTTAAACGACTACTAACACTCTTTACCTGGTTTGCTGCTCCAAAAAGGTCAGTGTACACTGACCCCCTTTTTTTATTTCTTAAATTAGTTATATAGTTTTGTGTTTGTGAAGTTACATGTTAATCACATGCTATTCATGATAATATGTGACTCTTTAATATGTCTTGCTATCCATGGCATTTTATTTCTGTTAAGATTAATGATATCTCCTGATAATTGTACTGTCTTTGTGTTGTTATTCAATCTGTGATGGTTATTGAACTTTACCTCTCATGACCTAGCTAGTTCAAATATGTTTTTGCATTGTTGTTGTTCTTATAGATAAATCCTATTAATCCTTCATGATTAGCCATACTAAACTTTGTGTGGATGATATTATGTGTGAACTATCACTATCAGTCAAATAATAGCCACATGTACACTACTATGCTAGCTAAGTCGATTGAATCATGTTCTTGAGCTTCCATTGATATCCTGCTAAGATTTCATGCCTTCAACAATGTGCTGCCTTGACCTTTATGCCTATAAAATGGTGCTGCATTGTTTCAGTCCAATAAATGATCCTCTTCATTACTTATGTTCTCATGTTTGATTTGTCTGAAGAATTTGGTTGGCAATCTTGTTATGATACCATATTGTTCTATATGTTAAAGATGGGTTAGTCTATGTATATATATATCATAGTAGTCTGAAGTAAGAGGAATCATATAACAAGTGTCATTATTTTTTATCTCATGTCTATTTTGGGCTCCATGATAGTGGCCGGGTGTCCACTATATTGCTGTACTGATTAAATGACTCCTATTTGACTTCTATACTTGTGTCTACACTTATCATGTTCTTTCTGCTGATCGAATAAGGTTCCTGAACCTTCACATGCCCCATTGGTTGAGAAAATTTCATGTTTAAATCACTATGTCAACTTACCTATAGTCCCCTCTTGATTTAAAAGGATCTTCCCAATAGTTATGCTTTTCCCATTATGCTAATCTATTTGTCCAAGTAAGAAGCCTTTGATAACAGCTATGTTTGGCTTCATATTAATTCTGTTTGACCTAGGGTACCACAGTAATCCTACCTGCTCATTTGAAGTGATGTTCTGCATTCATCTACCTGTTTGATTTGGCTATTTTCATGTAAATATTTCCTTGATTGTATCATGACGAAGTGATGTCTAAGATACTGTTTGTACAGACTTCTCTTGTCAATTTGATTACTGCTTACCTTGATAACTTAATAACTTGTCTGAGTGTTAGCTTTGCTAGTGTAGCCTGCTAGTAAACTTACTCACAAATCCAAAATGAGAACTTGTTGTGATTTGCCTGCCTGATTTGACCAATTATAGTGCTGAATACCTCTACTTGTAAACCATGGTTGTTTGACAATATTGTTTGGATGATCATCACTTATAAATGTGAGTGTTGTTTGGTCCTGATAGCCTGTACATTGTCACAACTAGATATCATATCTATTAGGTTAAATGAAGATTAAAAGCTTGCTTTCTTATTCATGTTAATGTCTCTGTTGACCTATTTGTTTAGCATGCTCTTTGGGGATTCTGATTGATGTTATTAGCATAGGTGTTTAAAGGAAGTCCTTGTTGTGTGCATACCAGTTAGAACTATTCTAAAGCTGTTATATTATTCTATAACCTACTCAAGTGATCTGGATCATGCTTAAAAAAGGTTCTGAAATGTTGGACCTCCAAGGAGGATAACAAGATAAGTATGCAGGTCTATCTTTGTCAATCACTGATATCTTAGCCTGCTTAATATGACATCCCTGACCTTAAGATTATAAATACGGCATATCTGGTGGTAACATGTAATTAGCCATCTGCACTTTAAACTTATGTTTGATTGTGTCCTAGTAGTGATCCTCTTGTGTATTTTATACACATTGTGTCACCTTAGGGGCCTTTGATACTAGAAGCATCTTAATAGTCCCTATAGGATGACCTATTTTTACACTCAATGCTCTGATAAGAGTGCTCCAACGTTTGACATTGTGTTGGTTCTTAGCTAATTATGCTTTAGCACTCCATTGATGGTTGCAATGTCTTATATAGTTGTTTGTTTCACCTTTTTTATGCTTCTGTGTGGCTGGACCTTTGACATTTGCCTATTTCATATTGACAATGTGAGACCACTAAATGGACATCTCATTTGTATCAAAACCTTTAAGGAAGAGTAATTATGGATGGCTAATAGTATTTGGGTGTAAAACCTAGTTTGTGATTAAGATGTTGTGACGACCCAGCCTGTTAAGATCCGACCAGTCATTTTTCTTTCTAGATCCATATTTCCCTAAATAAGACTCCCCGTATGTTCTTTTATTGTTTTATGACTCGCGAGGATGGCTAGTTCGGGATTTGGAAGGGTTCGGGCTGAAATCGAAACACTTGTTTCCTTAATGTTGGCTAAAAAGGGCTAAGTTTGACTTGAGCCAACATTTTTAGTAAATGACATCAGAACCGGGATTTGATGGTTCCAATAGGTTTGTATGATGATTTTGGACTTGGGCGTGTGTTCGGATTTGATTTTGGATGACCCGGGAGCGTTTCAGCGCTTAATATTGGAAGTTGGCGCATTGAAGGTTTTTAAGTTCTTTAAATTTGGTTTGGAGTAGGTTTTGGTATTATCGAGGTTCGTTTGGGATTCCGAGCCTAGGAATAGTTTCGTATGGTGATTTAAGACTTGCACACACAATTTGGTGTCATTCCGAGTAGTTTAAGCATGATTCGGCGCGTTCGGAGTAAGTTGGAAGAACTTGAAGTTCACAAGTTGATTTGATTTTGGTTTGGGGTGTGATTCTTAGTTTTGGTGTTGTTTTTCACATTCTGAGGGTTTGAGAAAGTCCGTCTCATGTTTACAAACTTGTTGGTATATTTAGACGAGGTCTCGGGGGCCTCGGGTGCAATCCGGACGACGCATGGATTAAGTTAAAACTTGAAAGGGGCACTTGGTGCACCAATTCTGGTATGCCCGCACTTGCGAGCTTTTGGCTGCAGGTGCGAGTTCGCAGAAGTAAGCCCAGGGCTGCAGAAGCACAAGGGAGTGGACTGCCTTGTGGTTGAAAAAGCGGGGAAAGGACCGCATCTGCCAAGGCGCAGATGTGGGATTTCTATCGCAGAAGCAGATTGGGACTGTGGCCTGTAGACCGCAGAAACGGTGGAAGTTCCATAGAAGCGGACTTGCTTCTGCAAGGAAAGGACCGCAGGTGTGCTTGGAGGCTGGCCAGGACTGACCGCAGATACGATGTAGCTTCTGCAGAAGCGGGAGACCGTCTGCAAAAGCGAAATCACAGAAGGCAGTGAGGTCATTTAAGACGGACTTAGACCATTATTTTGACTCATTTCTTTCATGTCCTTGGGCGATTTTGGAGCTTTTAGAGAGGGGTTTTCTCCTAGCTATTCGAGGTAAGTAATTTCTATCCGATGGAAGTTAAATACATAGATTATGTGTAGATTTTAACATGAAAAATTATGAAAATTATGGGTTTACTTGAAAAACCTAGGTTTTTGATAAAAATAAAATTTAACCACGAAAATGATTATTGAATGGGATGAAAATTATATGTTTGAGTTCGTAAGGTTATGGGTAACGATTATCTTTGAAAATATTTGGAATCCGGGTACGTGGGTCTTGGGATGAATTTTAGGAATCTTTCAATTTGGGTTGTGTAATTACTCTAATAGTTAAATTATGAACTTTTGAACATGTATTGATTAATTTATACAACATTTGACAAGTTTCTTATTTTTCGGCATCGAGTTGTGGCTTTAGAGTGAATTTGAGGACGGAAAGCGAGCTTTGAGACAAGGTAAGTCTCTTGCCTAACCTTGTAAGAGGGAGTTTACCGCTTAGGTGATTTAAATTACTATATGCTCCTAATTGTGGGGCTACATACGCACGAGGTGACGAGAGTCCGTGCGTAGCCACTAATTATGTTTATGTCCGGGTAGTTTAAGACCTGAATTATGAGATACTTGTAATGTTTGCACCCTAATTGTTAATCAAAGTGCCTAAATTACATTGGAACTTGTTAAGAAATTTGTAAAGACTGAGTTACACTTACTTGAGTTTTTGGTGGGCTACTTGACCGTTAATAGAAATTGTGCTCTCTTTGTGCATTAGCCTCATATTAGTTCCTTAACCGGTTATTCATAAAGTATCCTCTCTTCTTGTGGAGCAAGCCGAATACCTCGGCAGTAGATAGACGCATCTATTGTTCGTGCCGCACGACCCTCGACAGTGTACACATTATTCTGGATTAGGCCATACGACCTCGACATAATCACGCATGATAATACTTGGAGTTTAATTATATATTTGATATCACTTCATGGCTTGAGATGTTAAAACTATACAAGACAGAAATTAATTTGGGACTTACTATGAGTGAAAGAATTATTTATTTCCTGCTTGTTATTAAGGTATTGTTATTATTTACATAACCCATGCTTATTTAGAACTTATGTATTTTTATTGTTAGCCCATAGTAAGTGTCAATGTCGACCCCTTGTCACTACTTCTTCGAGGTTAGACTTGATACTTACTGAGTACATGTTGTTTATCTACTCATGCTACACTTCTGCACTAACCGTGCAGGATCTGAGGCAGGTGCATGTGGCGGTCATACCAGCGCGCATCCCCGTTACCCTAAGGCCTAGTGGTGAGATGCTTCCCGAGCCGTTCTGGGATATAAATGTGTGTTAGAATTGGTTTCTAGGGTTCTCTCACAGGTGGATAGGTCCAAATATAGGGAGACTCTGTCGAAATGTTTGAAAATTTGGAGGGTTAGTCAAATTTGGGATTTCTGGTGTGTGGGAGAAGCCACTTTCATTTTATTTATTTAAATCTTCTGCTTCTTAATATCTTAATCTATGGAATTTAACTACTTGGAAACTTATTAAAAATAGTAATCACGTAGTTAGTTCACCGTTGTCTTGCCTAGCAGTGACGCTGGGCACCATCACGACCTATAAGAGAAACTGGGTCGTGACAGATGGTGAGAACGCATGCGGCAGATGTACCCGATCATGGAGGAGCTGCTCCCCCTGTTGTTAGAGGCCGAGGGAGGGCTCCAGGTCATGGTAGAGGATGAGGACGTCCTAGAGTTGCTATAGTTATGCCACCAATAGATCCCATTATTGAGGAGCAGGGCGAGGAGCCTGCAACAAAGCGAGCCCCGGTAGATTTCATATCCGCACCGGGATTCCAGGAGGTCATGGGCCATATGCTGCAGTGCATGAATTAGCGGACCCGGCCACATCTCAGGCGGGAGGGGGAGCACAGAACCCTACACCTCAGGCTCCTGGGCATGCTGCTGTCGTATATCAGACCTCGGGTGCACTACCCATGGGAGGAGCCTAGCCAATAGCGACAGCTATACTTGAGCCCAGACTAGTTGCGGTCGGCGAGCCGCAAAAGCTATTGGACAGATGGACCAGGCTTCATCCTCCTATATTTGGAGGTGAGCGACATGAGGACACCCAAGACTTTATTGATTGGTGCAGGGACAGACTGCACAACATGTGGATATTGGAGTCCCACAGAGTGGACTTTACCATATTTCAGTTGGAGGGCATGGCCCGTAGGTAGTGGTAGTCATATTTTCTCGGCACACCAGCAGATTCTCCTTCCATGACTTGGGACCGGTTCACCCATATTTTTCTAGATAGGTATATTCTTCCCTCTCAGAGGGAAGAGTTACGGTTTCAGTTCGAGTGGCTCAAGCAGGGTCAGATGTTAGTAACCGACTCTGAGGCGAGATTCTCTAAGTTGTCTCGCCATGCACTTATGATACTTCCTACCGACACAAAGAGAGTGCGGAGGTTTGTTGCAGGTTTGAAATATGGTATTCAGGCCACTATTCCCAAGAGGTTGAGATGGGGACTTCTTACAAGCTAGTTGTGGAGATAGCTCGGAGGATCAAGGGTGTACGTCAGCATAGCTGGGAGCAAGCTCTGAGGGATAAGCCATTTTGGTATTCTGGAGAGTTCAGAGGTGCCCCGACTGGGGGCAGAGGCCAGTTTGTGAGGGGTCAGTCTAGCAGGCCCAAATATCCAGCACCGCCACCTCCTCGGTGTGCTCCAGTGCGACCTTATTTCAGTACCATGCTAGAGTGTTCCTACCATCCACCAGCTATTCAGGGTTCCTCCAGTGGGTATTCAGGCCATCAGGGTCAGACTTCAAGTCAGCAGTCCACCGTACCGAGAGGTTGTTTCCAGTGCGGGGATCTCAGTCATGTGTGGAGGTTCTGCCCCAGGCTTCGGGGCAAGCCAATGCAGTAGGGTCAACAGCCTATGATTCCAACACCAGTTGCCGCACCAGCCATTCGGCCGCCCAGAGGCGGAGGGCAGTTGGGTAGGGTATGTCCTAGAGGTGGAGGCCAGTTAGGTGGAGGCCAGTCAGGTGGAGGCCAGTCAGGTGGTGCTCTAGCTAGGTTCTATGATTTTCCGGCCAGACCAGATGTAGTGGCCTCAGATGCTGTGATCACAGGTATTATTTTTGTCTGCCGTAGGGATGCTTCGGTACTATTTGATCTAGGGTCTACATATTCATATGTTTCATCTCTGTTTGCTCATTTCTTGGGTGTTCCTCGTGAGTCCTTGGGTATTCCTGTGTATGTGTCCACACCTGTGGGCAATTCCGTTGTTGTGGATCAGATCTATCGTTCTTACATTGTTACATTCTGTTGTTATGAGACCAGAGCAGATCTACTTTTACTCGATATGACCGACTTTGAGATCATCCTGGGCATGGACTGGTTGTCTCCATATTACGCCATCCTTGATTGCCATGCCAAGACTGTTACCTTGGCGATGCTAGAGTTTCCTAGATTGGAGTGGAAGGGTTCATCTGTCAGTACGTCTAGTCAGGTTATCTCTTTTCTAAAGGCTCGACACATGGTCGAGAAGTGGTGTTTGGCTTATCTAGCTTATGTTTGGGATACTACTACAGAGACTCCGGCGATTGATTAAGTGCTTGTAGCCGGGAGTTCTCCGATGTGTTCCCTTCTGATATTCCAAGCATGTCACCGGATCATGATATTGATTTCTGTATTGATTTGGCTCCAGGTACCCAACCCATCTCTATTCCACCGTACCGTATGGCTCCGAAGGAGTTAAAGGAGTTGAAGGAACAACTTGAGGAGTTACTAGCAAAGGGGTTCGTCAGACCGAGTGTATCACCCTGGGGTTCACCAGTGTTATTTGCGAAGAAGAAGGATGGGACTATGCAGATGTGCATTGATTACCGCCAGTTGAACAAAGTTACTATTAAGAACAAGTACCCGTTACCGCGTATTGATGATTTGTTTGACCAGTTGCAGGGTGCCAGGCTATTCTCTAAGATCGACTTGAGATCGGGGTACCATCAGTTGAAGATTCAAGATTCAGAAGTCCAGAAAATGGCTTTCCGGAATAGATATGGCCATTATGAGTTTCTAGTGATGTCCTTCGACTTGACTAATGCCCCGGCGACGTTTATGGATTTGATGAAGCGGGTGTTTAGGCAATATATTGATTCATTTGTCATTGTCTTCATTGATGACATTTTGCTCTACTCGCGTAGCATAGAGGAGCACGAGCAGCATTTGAGAGTGATGCTTCAGACCTTGTGGGAACAGAAGCTATATGCTAAGTTCTCCAAGTATGAGTTGTGATTGGATTCTGTGGAATTCTTGGTGCATGTTGTATCATGCGAGGGTTTTAAGGTAGATCCCAGAAGATCGAGGTAGTTCAGTGGTTTAGTACGCCCCGCCCAAACAAACGGCTCCGAAACAAACAAAAAGGTGCGTGCCGCACTCACGAAGTTGGCCTCGTCCTACCACGATGACTGAGATCAGGAGTTTCTTGGGGTTAGAAGATTATTATCGTCTGTTTGTAGAGGGCTTCTTATCTATTGCAGCACCTTTGACTAGATTGAACCAGAAGGGTGCTCCGTTCTGATGGTCTGATGATTGTGAGGCGAGCTTTCAGAAGATCAAAACCGCACTGACTTCAGCACCAATGTTAGTGTTGCCTTCTGGTTCGGGGATGTATACTGTGTACTGCGACGTTTCACGCGTTGGTTTGGGTTGTGTATTGATGCAGGGGGCAAGTTATTTCATATGCTTTATGTCAGCTGAAGCCCCACAAG
This sequence comes from Nicotiana tabacum, assembly GCF_000715075.1. Lineage (NCBI taxonomy): Eukaryota > Viridiplantae > Streptophyta > Magnoliopsida > Solanales > Solanaceae > Nicotiana > Nicotiana tabacum. The sequence continues at coordinate 67,423,127 of NC_134092.1, forward strand.
AAGAATTACCCTGTACACGATTTGGAGTTAGTCGCGATTGTTCATGCTCTTAAGATCTGGAGGCATTATCTGTATGGGGTGTTCTGTGAGGTTTACACCGATCATCGTAGCTTGCAGCATTTGTGAAAGCAGAGGGATCTCAATTTGAGGTAGTGCATATGGCTTGAGTTACTAAAAGATTATAATATCACCATCCTCTATCATCCGGGCAAGGCAAATATAGTTGCGGATGCCTTGAGAAGAAAGGCGGAGAGTATGGGTAGTTTGGCATTCATTTCAGCAAAGGAGAGGGCACTAGATTTGGACATTCAGTCCTTGGATAACAGACTTGTAAAGTTGGATATTTCAGAGCCTAGCTGAGTTGTTGCATGCGTTGTCATCCAGTCTTCACTATTCGAGCAGATCAAGGCTCTTCAATTAGATGATCCGCACTTATTGGTTCTCAGAGAGACGGTACTACAGGGTAGTGCCAAAGAGGTTACCAACTGGGAGGATGGTGTTCTGCGACTCCAAGGTCGCCTATGTGTCCCTAATGTTGATGGATTAAGGGAAATGATTCTAGAAGGGGCACACAATTCTCAGTATTTTATTCACCTAGGTGCTACAAAGATGTATCGCGACCTAAGGAAGCATTATTGGTGGGGGAAGACGAAGAAGGACATAGTTGAGTATGTAGCGAGGTGCCTTAATTTCCAGCAAGTTAAGTACGAGGATCAGAGGCTAGGTGGCCTACTCCAGTAGATGACTATACCTGAGTGAAAATGGGAGTGCATTACCATGGATTTCGTGGTTAGGTTGCCGCAGACCTTGCGGAAGTTTGATGAAGTTTGGGTCATTATCGACAGGTTAACCAGTGGGCACACTTCATTCCGATTGTTACCACGTATTCTTCAGAGAGGTTGGCTCAAATTTACATTCAGAAGATTGTTTGGTTGCACAGTGTGCCTGTCTGCATTATATCAGATAGAGGCCCTCAGTTTACTTCGCATTTTTGGAGGGCAGTACAAAGTGAGTTGGGGACCGGGGTAGAGCTCCACACAGCCTTTCATCCGCAGACCGAGGGGCAGTCGGAGCGGACAGTTCAGATTTTGGAAGATATGCTCAGAGAATGTGTGATAGACTTCGGAGGGCAGTGGGGTCGATTCTTGCCTTTGGCTGAGTTTGCTTACAACAACAGTTATCAGTCCAGTATCAAGATGGCTCCATTTGAGGCTTTATATGGTCGGCGATGTCGTGCGCCCATCGGATGGTTTGAGCCCAGCATGGCGAAGTTATATGGTACTGATTTGGTAAAGGATGCCTTGCAAAAGGTAAAGTTGATTCAGGAGCGACTTCGCATAGCACAATCCAGATAGAAGAGTTACGCGGATCTGAAGGCGCGTGATTTATCATTTATGGTAGAAGAGAAAGTTCTCTTGAAGGTCTCACCGATGGAGGGGATCATGAGGTTTGAGAAGAAGGGCAAGTTGAGCCTAAGGTTTATAGGTCCATTTGAGGTGTTGAGACGAGTTGGGGAGGTTGCTTACGAGCTTGCTTTGCCTCTGAGTCTATCGGTATTTCATCCGATTTTCCACGTGTCCATGCTCCGAAGGTATCATGCCGACAGGTCGCATGTGTTAAACTTCAGCACGGTTTAGCTAGATGACAACCTAGGTTATGAGGAGGAGCCAATTGCCATTGTCGATAGACAGGTTTGCCAGCTGAGGTCCAAGAAGATTTCTACGGTAAAAGTTCAAAGGGCCAACCAGTCGAGGAGGCGACCTGGGAGGCCGAGGAGGACATACGGAGCAGATATCCACACCTATTCAGCACTCCACGTATGATCCTAGACCCATTCGAGGACGAACGTTTGTTTAAGAGGTGGAGAATGTAACAAACTGACTGGTCGTTTTGCTTTCTAGATCTCCGTTCCCCTAAATAAGACTCCCCGTATATGCTTTAACTGTTTTATGACTCACGGGAATGGTTAGTTCAGGATTTGGAAGGGTTCGGGTTGAAATCAGAACACTTGGTTCGTTAATGTTGGCTAAAAAGGCTAAGTTTGACGTGAGTCAACATTTTTAGTAAACGACCTCAAAACTGGGATTTGATGGTTCCAATAGGTTTGTATGATGAATTTGGACTTGGGCGTGTGTTCAGATCGGGTTTTGGATGACCCGGGAGCGTTTCAGCGCTTAATATTGGAAGTTGGCGCAATGAAGGTTTTAAAGTTCTTTAAATTTGATTTGGAGTAGGTTTTGGTGTTATCGATGTCTGTTTCGGATTCTAAGCCTGGGAATAGTTCCGTATGGTGATTTAAGACTTGCACACATAATTTGGTATCATTCCAAGTAGTTTAAGCATGATTCGGCGCGTTCGGAGTAAGTTGGAAGAACTTGAAGTTCATAAGTTGATTCGATTTGGTTTACGGTGCGATTCTTAGTTTTGGTGTTGTTTTCCACGTTCTAAGGGTTCGAGCAAGTCCATCTCATGTTTACAAACTTGTTGGTATGTTTGGACTAGGTCTCGGGGGCATCGGGTGCAATCCGGACGATGCACAAATTGAGTTAAAACATAAAAGGGGCTGTTGGTGCACCAGTTCTGGTGTGCCCGCACCTGCGAGGTTTTGGCTGTAGGTGCGAGCATGTAGAAGCGAGCCCAGGGCCGCCGAAGCGCAATGGAGTGGAATGCCTTATGGTTGCAGAAGCGGGGAAAGGACCGCATCTGTGAAGGCGCAGATGCAGGATTTCTATCGCAGAAGCGGCCTGGGACTATGGCCTGTAGACCGCAGAAGCGGTAGAAGTTCCGTAGAAGCAGACTCGCTTCTATGAGGAAACGACCATAGGTGCGCTTGGAGGATGGCCAGGCCTGACTGCAGATGTGACGTAGCTTCTTCTGAAATGGTTCCGCAAAAGCGGGAGTCCGTCCGCAGAAGCGAAATCACTGAAGGCAGTGAGGTCGTTTAAGACGGTTATTCATAAAGTATCCTCTCTTCTTGTGGAGCAGGCCGAACACCTCGGCAGTAGATAGATGCATCTATGGTTCGTGCCGCACGACCCTCGACAGTGTACACATTATTCTGGATTGGGACGTACGACCTCGACATAATCGCACATGATAATACTTGGAGTTTAATTATATATCTGATATCATTTCATGGCTTGAGAGGTTAAAATTATACAAGAAAGAAATTAATTTGGGACTTACTATGTGTTAAAGAATTATTTATTTCCTGCTTGTTATTAAATTATTATTATTTACATAACCCATGCTTATTTAGAACTTCTATATTTTTATTGTTAGCCCATAGTAAGTGTCGATGTCGACCCCTCATCACTACTTCTTCGAGGTTAGACTTGATACTTACTGGGTACATGTTGTTATGTACTCACACTACACTTCTGCACTAACCGTGCAGGATCTGAAGCAGGTGCATCTAGCGGTCATACCGGTGCGCATCCCCGTTACCCCGAGACGTAGTGGTGAGCTGCTTCCCGAGCCGTTCTACAACACCTAGAGTCTCTCTTTTGCACTTATATTCTATCTATTTTTATTTCAGATAGTAGTTAGAGTTTTGTATATTCTACTAGTGCTCATACACTTGTGACACCAGGTCTTGGCATGCATACTGGTAGACTTAATGGTTTTGGAGTATTATTATCACTATGATTTCACTCAGATACTTTCATTTTATTTATTTAAATATTTTGTTTCTTAATCTCTTTATCTATGGAATTTAATTACTTGGAAACTTATTAAAAAGAGTAATCACGTAGTTAGTTCACCGTTGGCCATCACGACCTATAGGAGAAATTGGGTCGTGACACAGCCGGTCATTTTGAGCATTTGCATTCTGTTCTGCCATTTGAAGTCTGAGCAGCATCGTATGATAAATTATGACTTGTGTGAATTCTCGGTTATGGTTTTCAGGTTATTCGAAATTGATTTCGAAGAATAAATTTCATGATAGAAGCTTTAAAGTTGGAATAATTGACAAAATTTGACTTTTTAGTATTTGTCCTCGGATTAGAGTTTTGATGGCCCTGTTAGGTCCGGATGGTGATTTTGGACTAGGGCGTATGCCCGAATTTGTATTTGGATATTTCTAGAAGGTTTCGGCGCCTATTGGTGAAAGTTGGAAATTTGAAGGTTTAGAAAGTTCATAAGTTTGACCGTGAGTTTATTTTTATGATATCGGATTCGGATTGTGGTTCCGGGAATTTGAATAGCTTCGGGTGAAAAAAGTTGAGCTCATTCCGGGTTGATTTGATATGTTTCGGCATGACTTTTGGAAGTTGAAAGAGTTAAAGTTCATTAAGTTTGATTTGAGGTGCGATTCATTGTTTCCATGTTGTTATGTGTGATTTGAGACCTCGAGTAGGTCCGTATTATGTTTCAGGAATTGTTGGTATATTCGGACGGGGTCCTGGGTAGATCAGGTGCGTTTCGGACGGGATTCGGATCATTTTGGAACTATTTGGTTAAGGCTGGTTTGGCAGGGATTCTAGTGAGACCGTGTAAGGCCCCGTAAAATTTTACCAAAGACCCGAGATTTTGTGGTGCCGAAGTAGGCTTATTTCAGACTTTTTAGGTTGAACAGTGCATTGGGGAGTTGATGAAATTTTTTTGAAATACAGGGCATTTTCTGCGATCCATTCTGCGGTCGCAGAACTGATCTGCGGACCGCATATCTGCCGCAGACCGAGGCAGAAATTTGGGCAAAGTTTTGGACCATTATGCGGTCTACTATGCGCCCACATAACCCCTCGTAGATCCAACACAAAAAAATTACGGAGGAATATTCTGTGGCGTATTATGCGACCACAGAATAGGTCTGCAGACCGCATACCGATCGCAAAGTGAGGCCAGGGTTCCCAATTCCGGAGGGCCATTATGCGGCCCATTTTATGGATCGCAGAAGCGTTATGCGGTCGCATATGCGACCGTACACCTACATCAGGGCTTCATTTGTTCTAATTTTTGAACCCGACCTCATTCTTATAAAACAATCTTGGGGATTACTTTAAAAGGGAAAAACATGTATTTCTAGAGAGAGGGAGTGCCATAGAGTGAGAAGGGAAGTTCCTGTTAGTGATTGAATGGAAGGGGAAGGATGTGGTGCCAAAGGCTAGGTTTATTTTGTACCTTAAGGCCACGAAAATGATTAACAAAGGGTGTATTCATTTGGTCCGGGTTACGGACACCAATGTTGAGGCACCCATACTTGAGTCCGTGCCGGTTGTGAATGAATTTTCGGAGGTCATTCCGAATGAGCTCCCTGGGATCCCACCAGATAAGGAGATTGATTTTGGGATTGATGTGATGCCGGGCACACAGCCTATATCTATTCCACCCTACAGAATGGCACCAGCAGAATTGAAGGAGCTAAAAGAACAATCGAAGGATTTGTTAGAGAAGGGGTTCATCCGGCCGAGTGTGTCGCCTTAAGGCGCACCGGTCCTATTTGTAATAAAGAAAGATGGGTCATTAAGGATGTGTATTGACTATCAACAGCTCAACAAGGTCACGATCAAGAACAAGTATCCACTGCCAAGGATAGATGATTTGTTTGACCAATTGCAGGGTGCTAAGTATTTCTCCAAGATTGATTTAAGATCCGGGTATCACCAATTGAAGATCAGTGAGCAGGATATTCTGAGAACAACTTTCAGGACCCGGTATGGGCGCTTTGAATTTCTGGTAATGTCTTTTGGGCTAACAAATGTCCCGGCAACTTTCATGGATCTTATGAATCGAGTCTTCAAGCCTTTTCTTGACTCATTCGTGATAATGTTTATTGAGAGGACCCCGAGAGTTAGGTAGGGGGCGGTTCTACAGACTCTATATCAGCACTAGTTATATGCGAAGTTTTCGAAATGTGAATTTTGGCTTGAATCTATCACGTTCTTGGGTCATGTTATCTCTAGAGAAGGAATTGAGGTTGATCCTCATAAGATTGTAGCTATGAAGAATTGGCCTAGACCTACTACCCCAAAAGAGATTCGTAGTTTCTTGGGCTTAGCGGGATATTACAGGAAGTTTGTGGAGGGATTCTCTACTCTTGCCTCTCTGTTGACTAAATTGATCCAGAAGGCGGTCAAGTTCCAATATTCAGATGCTTGTGAAAGGAGCTTCCAATAGTTGAAATCAAGATTAACTATGGCAACGGTGTTGACCCTACCAGAGGGTACAAATGGGTTTATGGTATACTGTGATGCTTCAAGAATCGGACTTGGGTGTGTATTAATGCAACATGGCAAGGTTTTAGCTTATGCTTCTAGACAACTCAAGAATCATGAAAAGAACTATCCAACAAATGACTTAGAGCTTGCGGCGGTGGTATTTGCATTGAAGATTTGGCGTCATTATCTGTATAGGGTCCATGTGGATATATTCACGGACCATAAGAGTCTTCAATATATTTTCAAACGAAAGGAATTGAATCTGAGGTAGAGAAGGTGGCTTGAGTTACTCAACGATTACAACATCAATATCCTATATCATCCGGGGAAGGCTAATGTTGTGGCTGATGCTCTTAGCCAGAAATCTATATGTAGTTTGGCTCACTTGGAAGCATATCAAAGGCCGTTGTCCAAGGAGGTTCATCAGATGGCTAGTTTGGGAGTTCGTCTTGCGGACTCTAGTGAAGGAGGGGTGATTGTGGTGGAAGTCAAGGAGAAGAAATACAACGATCCATTGTTGGTACAATTGAAGGAGGGGATTCATAAACATAAGACCATGGCCTTTTCTCTTGGCATGGATGATGGTACACTAAGGTACCAAGGGCGACTGTGTTCCAAATTTGGATGGTCTCCGCGAAAGAATCATGACCGAGGCTCACATTTCTAGGTATTCCGTGCACTCGGGATCTACAAAGATATATCATGATCTTAGGGAAGTCTACTGGTGGAATTATATGAAGAGGATGTATCGGACTTTGTGTCAAGATGTTCAAATTGTCAGCAAGTAAGGGCTGAGCACCAAAGGCCCGATGGGTTGGCACAGAACATAAAAATTCCAATGTGGAATTGGGAGATGATCAATATGGACTTTGTGGTAGGACTACCTCACACGCCTCGGAAGTGCGACTTGATTTGGGTAATTGTGAACTGACTCACGAAATCAGCACACTTCTTACCTCTGAGTGGATGATTCTCGAGAAGGTTCTAATGGATTCAAGATTTATACATGGCAATTGAGAATTTTCTGGACTTGTATATGGCTAGTATATGAGATTTTCATCAGATGGTATCAGGTCTTGCGGTATTTCTATATCATTATGGATTCTACATTTTAGTATCAGGAAGGTGAAGGAAACATCTTTAGATTTATAGAAGGTCTCTTCTGAGTGGGTGTCTCGATTGTGGTACTTTTGGGCTGCTTAAGAGGGAATACAACAGCTTATGGGCATTAGGGCGGTGTGGTTTTATGTTAGGATCTCTAGTGGTGAGCTTTAGGCAAGGATCTTGTTGTTTAGGCAAGGAGGAGTGTCAACTTGAGGGTAATTCGGAAGGAACTCAGAGAAATAGGACAGCTTGGTAGTAGGTTGGATCATCACGGTAATGGATATGATCGGTTCTTTGGGTACTTATGATGTGGTGAGTCTCTATAGGTGTTTTTGGCAATACTCTGGGTTTGCTGACTTGCGTGGCTTGGTGGAGTTAGAGAGATTCAGTTCTGATGGCTTGGTTATGTGCAAATGAGTTTCGAAGAGTCCTCGATGGTTCTACCACGGTTTGAGATGGATATTTCCTACCGGCGTGAAGAGCATGTTGCGTATTATGATTTTCTCCTGGATGGGATCAAATGGAAGGTTTCTGACTTAGAGCTCGCGACAGTGATTTTTACATTGAAGATTTGGCGTCATTATTTGTATGGGGTCCATGTGGATATATTCACGGACCATAAGAGTCTTCAATATATTTTCAAATAGAAGGAATTGAATCTGAGGAAGAGAAGATGGCTTGAGTTACTCAAGGATTACAACATCGATATTCTATACCATTCGGGAAGGCTAATGTTGTGGCAGATGCTCTTCGCCAGAAATCTATGGGCAGTTTGGCTCACTTGGAGGCTTAGCAAAGGCCGTTGACCGAGAAGGTTCATCGGTTGGCTAGTTTGAGAGTTTGTCTTGTGGACTCTAGTGAAGGAGAGGTGATTGTGCAAAATAGGGCTAAATCATCGCTTGTGGTGGAGGTCAAGGAGAAGCAATACAATGATACATTATTGGTACAATTGAAGGAGGGGATTCATAAACCTAAAACCACGGCTCTTTCTCTTGGCATGAATAATGATACACTAAGGTACCAAGGGGGACTGTGTGTGCGAAATGTGGATGGCCTCCAGGAAAGAATCATGACCGAGGCTCACACTTCTAGATATTCCGTGCACCCCGTCTCTACAAAGATGTATCATGATCTTAAGGAAGTCTCCTTGTGGAATGATATGAAGAGGAATGTAGTAGACTTTGTGGCAAGATGTCTAAACTATCAGCAAGTGAAGGCCGAACACCAACGGCCCAGTGGGGTGGCACAAAATATAGAAATTCCTATGTGGAAACGGGAGATGATCAATATGGACTTTCTGGTAGGACTACCTCGCACTCCTCACAAGCTTGACTCGATTTGGGTGATTGTGGATCGACTCACGAAATTAGCTCACCTCTTACCTGTTAAGGAATACCGACACAATAGAATAGTAAGCTTAGTTGTATATCAAGGAAATAGTCAGGTTGCATGGCACTCCAATTTCCATCATTTTTGATCGGGGGCACAATTCACAGCTAATGTCTGGAAGAAATTTCAGCAAGGGTTGGGTACTCAGGTAAATCGTAGTACAACTTTCCACCCACAGATCGACGGGCAAGCAAAGTGGACCATCCAAACGCTTGAATATATGTTGTGTGCTTGTGTTATCGACTTTAAGGGTAGCTAGGATAATCATTTGCCACTCATAGAATTTTGCTGCAACAACAACAACTACCATGCTAGCATTCAGATGGCGCCGTTCGAGGCTCTATACGGCAGGAGATGTAGATCCCCCATTAGACTGTTTGAGATTGGGGAAGCAGAGTTGATATGGCTAGACCTCGTACATCAGGCTATGGAGAAGGTTAAGATCATTAAGGAGCGGTTAAAAACTGCTCAGAGTCATAATAAGTCCTATTCGGATGTTTGTCATAGGGATTTGGAGTTCAAAGAAGATGATTGGGGTGTTCTTGAAGGTTTCCCCCATGAAGGGTATAATGCGGTTCGGTTAGAAAAGGAAATTGAATCCGAGGTATGTCAGGCCATACAAAATCATTCAAAGGATTGGTCAGGTGGCTTACAAGCTTGAACTACCTCTAGAGATGTCTTTAGTGCACCCGGTGTTTCATGGATCCATGTTGAAGAAGGTGGTTGGAGATCCGTCAGTCATTGTTCCAGTGGATACTATTGAGGTTAATGAAAAATTGACTTATGAAGAAATTCCAGTTGCCATTCTTGATAGGCTAGTTCGAAAGTTGAGGAATAAAGATATTGCCTCCGTGCAAGTATTATGGCGAAGCCAAAAAGTTGAAGACACCACCTGGGAAGCCGAGGAAGAGATGAAGAAGAAGTACCCTAATTTATGTGAATAGCTACGTAATTCTGTCCATGATGTTGAATGCTAACTTTCTACAAATTATGTTTCCCCTGTACAACCTATGTTGAGGTTACTCCTTCTTAGTAATGTAATGTTTATAATATTGTGGCCGGTGTTGTTTCCATGTTGTTTTACATTGTTGTGTTGTGGTTATATTGTTAGGACTGGTTTTGGGATTCTCTGGCAGGTGGATAGGCCCAATTACATGGGAGACTCTGGCGAAAATTTTGAAAATTTAGGGAGTTAGTCAAAAATTTGGAACTGCTGGTGTGTGAAATAGTAGCTGAGTCACATTGGTTTCTAATAGCGGATTTTGACCCTTATTCGAGGATAAATGATCTTAAGCGGGGGAGAATGTAAGGCCCTGATAACGACAAGGTCGGGAATCCAAACTAGAGTAAGAATTTGAAAAGTAAATGCGGAAGCAATAACAATAAGGAATTGAACAACTAGCACTTAAGGGCAAAAAATAAAGGATATGGGAAAATTCAAGGAAAGAATTCCAAGAACTTCCAAGAATGCAAGTTCTATAGCCTTGACAAGATCAAAGTAACAACGTCTTGATTTATTGAAGAAATCAAACGCCTTTACTTAAAAGCAAATCAAAATAATAGATTCGGATCTTGACCGCTTTACGAGTAACTTGAGACAATAATTAATAACTAGTATTAATCGCCTTCTAAGAATACCACAAAGGAATCAAAGATATCACAATAGAGAAGTAATCTTACTACCTTGAACTATGAACTAGTAAAGGTTGAAAGATAAATCTCAAAGCACAAGTAACAAAGGTTCAAAAGAACTCTCAAAGTATGATATACTTAATCAATAATGAAGTGTCACAATGAATGAGAAGAACTCCTTATTTATAGGAGTACTAAGGCATAAAAAGTCATTACAATTAGGTAGGGGGCTGCTAAGGGGTAACAAAGTCATCAAAATTAGGTAGGGTGGTTGCTAAGAAATAAGAAAAGTCACAAAGTTAGGTAGGGGGCGGCCAAATCCCTTTGCGGCAGATTTGGGCCTTAAAACTACTAGTTTGGGCCATTGGTTTGGACTCCAATTGGGCTCCATTTCAAACACCCCTATTTGGACCTCTTTTAAGCTCATTTTGGGCTCTTCTGGGTGCCCTTTTGCTAGATTTTAAGGGCCGAGTTCGGGACTCAATCTTCCTCCTCTTGGACTTCAATTTGGGCCACCAAATAATTGTAAAACTTGTATAATTTATCTCCTTTGGTCTTGAGCTCGTCCTCCACAATTAAAAGCTTCTTTATTTGCACTTGAAGTCTAATGGCCTTATTTTGCAACTCTTTAGCTTGACATATTGTTAAAGGCCATCTTTGAGATTAAAAAGCTTCATCCTTGTGCTTGAATAGAGTTGAGCTTCCTAGGATGTTATCATTCCCCTCTTCTTGAAGAAAATTCGTCCTCGAATTTCGACCTTGCAAGAAAAAGAAAACACGCCCTTGTAAATGGCATCCACTAATCTGAAAAACTAGTAGGAATAAAATAAGATAGTGACCATGTGTCCATTTAACCCAATTAATCCTAATAGGTGTAAATAAAGCATATGGATATCATCATCCCAACAAAATTTATGCCTACCTAGATCAATACAATAAAAACCTCTCGTAGATGCGCCATGCAATGGAACTTGCAATTCGATCTTGTCGGTAAGGTAGTCCATAGGTATACATGACAAAGAAATTATAAAAGATTGACAACACATCCATTTAATATAAGTATATCTACCACATGTATCAAAGAAGATACTTTCATGATATAGCCAACTATCTACAATTAAAAATCTCATGGATTCCTCTACATGAAAGAGTATTTGATCACAAGTGTTACAACAATCATGCATATCATCTTTACTAGTAACAAATACTTTTACAAGCTCACATTGAACATGACTTGAAGAATGACTCCCCATCACACAACAAAAATCACATTCTAGCAATTTATCACATGAAAACTCATTAGCCACTTGAATAAGAGAAGAAGAAATATTTAACTCATTCACAAGCCTCTTCTCATAAATTTCATGCCTCTTTCCACCAAGTTGGAATACATAATCATCTATGTCATAAACAATTTCAAAAGGAAGCAAATTACACTTGCACTTTAACTTAGATCTTACAGTTAATGACTTGATGTGCATCAAAATATTATCATCCACAAAAATTATAAAGTCACCAATATAAGAAATAAGAGTATAATTCATTACCTCCAAAAATACCTTAGGTGTTCTAGAAAGGCCAAGAATGCAAATAAACCAATTATACATACCATACTTGGACTTATTTACCGATGGAACATCATCACCTTGTATTCTTTTATGCAATGGCTCCAACTTAGCAATGCTTTTAGGAAACTCCATGTCATAACACTGTAAATAAGAATGAAAATAGTCAAAAGGTTCAATAACAAAGAATTTAACCAAGCTTTTATCTTCCACCATCCAACAAGAATAGATATCGCCAAATTCATGTTGGAATCCAATTGGATCTTTTGCTACCATCTCCTGCGCCTCACCACCCCTTTCAAAAGGTATTTCAACACGTGGTTGCACAAAATCACAAGAACTAAAACAAGAAAGAGTTAATGGGTTAGGAAGTAAAGAAACTTTTTTCTTGCTTACACTCTCTTTGGCTTTTATCACAAGACTAACGTTTTCCTCACCCTTAGCCTCTTTTCTCTCACTAAAGAGTTTTTCTTTGCTTTCACTCAATCCCTCTTGCTTTTCTCTCTCTACCTCACAAACTTTGTTCATCTCATTACCTTCTCTCTTTTCTTTTCTTTCAATATCACTCTTTACCTCACTTGACATCCCACTCTTTTCACTCAAGACAGCCTCTCCTTTTTCCTCTCTTGGAATGTCAAAATGCACTCCCTTACTCCTCTCATTCTTTTCTCTATCATATTTTTTCATATTCTCTTTAACAATCTTTTCATCTTCACAAATTTGTGAGGGAGTCAAAGGCCCAAGAATGAGTTTCTTCCCATTAATCTCAAAAGAGTATCTATTTTTTTCTATACTATATGAAGCACTTCTATAGACATACCATGGCCATCCCAACAAGATATGAAAACTATTCATCGGAATGACATCACACCAAATCACATCCTCATACCTTCCAATAGAGAATGGCAAGAACACTCTTTTATCTACTTTTACCCCTTTCAACATGTAGGGTTCAATATGTTTAACACAAGGTCAGTTCAATTTCTCAACCATATAAGTGCTAATTAAGTTATAGCCAAATGCTTTGTCAATTCTAAGGGCATAAATTGCAGACATCACTTTAGCTCTTGTTTGAAAAATAACTTTACCATTGTCTTCCTTCCATTCGGTATACTGTAAGTTCAACTTTTCAAGTTGTTGAGTCATAGCTTTCCTCCTTCCACTGTAACTACCTGTTTGAGACATCTTGACATAGATTAAGGGAAATATGTATCTCTCAAATTTGGCTTTTTTCCTATAATGCTCTCACCTCTCTTGCCTTTTTTTCCTCTTGAAATAACCTTTGAACAAAATACTTTGTAGATTTATGGTTAAACCCAACTCATATAAAGTTCTTAGTAGTAAAATATAGATTTTTGGGGAACAAATGAAAGAAGAACCAAATTCTAAAACTATTAGGCTCGGTTGAAACAAGACACGAACAAAACGGAAATGATTAGATTAGAAAGAGTAAGAGAAATTAAATTTTTATCTTATCTTTGAAATCTGGGATCCCCTCTTCTTGTTTCCTTTGATAGTTTTTGGAAACAAATTAGATACAAAAGAAAGTTCCTGGAGAGCAAGCAAATTTTTTTTTTAAAAATTGATTTTCGTTTTTTTTTTGTTTTTCTTTTTAACTTATTTTTTTTTCTCTTAGTATTCAAGAAATCCCCAGAATTATCAAGAATGAAACCTTGATAGAACCGCTTTGATACCACTTGATAACGACAAGGTCGGAAATCCAAACTAGAGTAAGAATTTGAAAAGTAAATACGGAAGCAATAACAATAAGGAATTGAACAACTAGCACTTAAGGGTAGAAAATAAAGGATATGGGAAAATTCAAGGAAAGAATTCCAAGAACTTCCAAGAACGCAAGTTCTATAGCCTTGACAAGATCAAAGTAACAACGTCTTGATTTATTGAAGAAATCAAATGCCTTTACTTAAAAGCAAATCAAAACAATAGATTCGGATCTTGACCGCTTTACGAGTAACTTGAGACAACAATTAATAACTAGTATTAATTGCCTTCTAAGAATACCACAAAGGAATCAAAGATATCACAATAGAGAAGTAATCTTACTACCTTGAACTATGAACTAGTAAAGGTTGAAAGATAAATCTCAAAGCAAAAGTAACAAAGGTTCAAAAGAACTCTCAAAGTATGATATACTTAATCAATAATGAAGTGTCACAATGAATGAGAAGAACTCCTTATTTATAGGAGTACTAAGGCATAAAAAGTCATTACAATTAGGTAGGGGGCTGCTAAGGGGTAACAAAGTCATCAAAATTAGGTAGGGTGGTTGCTAAGAAATAAGAAAAGTCACAAAGTTAGGTAGGGGGCGGCCAAATCCCTTTGGGGCAGATTTGGGCCTTAAAACTACTAGTTTGGGCCATTGGTTTGGACTCCAATTGGGCTCCATTTCAAACACCCCCATTTGGACCTCTTTTAAGCTCATTTTGGGCTCTTCTGGGTGCCCTTTTGCTAGATTTCAAGGGCTGAGTTCGGGACTCAATCTTCCTCCTCTTGGACTTCAATTTGGGCCACCAAATAATTGTAAAACTTGTATAATTTATCTCCTTTGGTCTTGAGCTCGTCCTCCACAATTAAAGCTTCTTTATTTGCACTTGAAGTCTAATGGCCTTATTTTGTAACTCTTTAGCTTGACATATTGTTAAAGGCCATCTTTGAGATTAAAAAGCTTCATCCTTGTCCTTGAATAGAGTTGAGCTTCCTAGGATGCTATCAGGCCCCGTAAAGTTTCACCCAGAACCTGGGGTTTCATGATGCAAAGATAGACTTATGTCCACTATGCGAATGAAGAATCAATTTGTGGGCCGCAAATCCGCCACAGAGTGAAGCAGAGAAATGGCCTATATTTGGAGGTTGTCTTGCGGTCCATTATGCGGCCGCATAACTATTTCGTGGGCCGCACAATCCACCGGAGTGGAGTTCTACGACGTATTATGCGACCGTAGAACTGGTCTGTGGACCGCAGACCTGTCGCATACCTAACCCGAACAAACCAGTTCGTAACATCACTTCTATGGCCCATTTTGCGGACCGCATATCCATTCTGCGGTCCACTATGCGACTGCGAAGCTGTGTTCGGAGGGTCCATTTTTTGGTTTGTTTAACCTGACCCTATTTCTATATATAGATATAAAGGGCCATTTTTGAATAAACAATCTGATATTTGAGAGTGAGGAAGTGCCATAGAGTGAGAGGGAAAGCTCATAAGCTAATTGTTCACCTATTCTTGCTCAAAATTTGGAAGATATACAAGGAGAACCTCACAAGTCCTTCATCCAAGAGGTAAGGTTCCACTTGTGCGGCCAACCTGCCAAGAATGATATTGTGTTATAGCCATTGGTGCCAATGAAATGAATGATATGTAAAAGATTATGAAATGAATGGTAAATTCTTTAAATAATACATGCTTTGGGAGTATAGTTTAGTCACCGAGGAAGGGTAGGTCAAAATAACCTAACCCGTAACTACACGTGATGGTGTAGGAGTGATTGAGGGTTAAATACCCGTGTTAATGTGATGAGGTTGTTTCCCCTTATATGGGATGAGATTGATGTGTTGAGATGTTTCCCCTAAAATGGGATGAGATTATTGCTAGCGAGACGTGATGTGATGTCGACCCATATGACATTGTGGTGAGATGGCTTAGCCGATCAGGCTGAGATCAGATGTCATGCCGCGCACATGGTGGTATTGTGAGTGGATGTCTCAGGGTGGGACAACTTAGCTGGTCGGGCTGAGATTGGACTCCGTGTTAAACACACGGTGGTGTATCAGTGCTAAAGATCTCCAACTTAAAAAGATTGAAACTTACATGAAATTTACTTTTCCCCTAACTTGACTCCTTGATACTGTTTGAGTCTCTTATTGATTTCATGTTTCCTTCTCCGTTTACTGTTACTTGTTCTATTGAGAGGATGTTTAGTTTTACATACTAGTAATATTCTATATGTACTAACGTCCCTTTTACCGGGGGCGCTGCTTATTTAATGGATGTGGGTGGTTTCATAGTAGGTGGAATTGATCATTGATAGCAGCACACCCTCTCCTCAGCTGAAGTGGTGAGCCCCACTTCATTTCGGGGTCCTGTATCTCTTGTCCTTTGTACATAGCATTTTGAGGTATAGCCGGGGCCTTGTTGCCGGCACTATCGTAGCACTCTTTTTTTTTTCCTGTTAGAGGCTTCGTAGACACAGTGTGGGATGTATCTTGTTTTGGGAAAGTAAACTAAAATTGTTGTTGTAAGGCCCCGTAAAATCTTTCCTAAAAACCCGGGTTCCGTGATGCCAAAGTAGGCGTAGAGGTTAATAATAGTATGCAGTTCAGACTTTTTGGATTGAACAGTGCACTGGGAGTTGAAGGAAACTGTTTGGCAGTGTTATACATTTCTGCGGTCCATTATGCAATCGCATAATCACTCTGCAGACCGCATAATGGCCGCAGAGTGAGGTAGTTAATTGGGCCAGATTGGATGAAATTTTGCGGTCGACTATGCGACCGCATAACTGTTCTACGGTTCATTATGCGACCGCAGAATAGGTCTGTGGGCCGTATAATGACGGTAGACACGGACATGTTTTTGGCTATTTCGGTCACCGATTATGCGACCAATATGCGGTCCGCATATCAATTATGCGATTGCAGACCTTGTTCCAGCGCTTCATTTTTGGAGTTTTTAAACCCGACCCTATTTCGTTAAAACACATCCCATGGACCATTTTGAGCATATGTTCTGATATTTTTAGAGTGAGAGAGAGAGGGTCCTAGAGGGAGAAGTGATCTTCATCAAATTGCTCTTCGATTCTCACTTAAATCTTGAAGATTATCAAGAGAGGCACCTAGGTCTTCTTCCTAAGAGGTAAGATTATACCACCCAAACTCTTAATTTCAAAATGTAACTAGAATGGGCCATTAGTAAGGTAGTTCATGGGGATGGGAGTGCTTACCTTGCAAGCATGTATCCTTGTAGTATATGGGAAGATTGTGAGCTAAAAAAGATAGAGAATGGGTTGGGGAAAGATGGAATCTTCCACAAAAAGGGGCTTAAAGCATTGATGCACACCTAGTATTTGATAGTATGCTCAAATGAGCTAAAATCATGTTCATCTTCCTAATTTTTGTTTCAATTTTGTTATATTGCTTAAATAGATTGAAGTGTCTAATATTCCGGAACATCTTAGAGTTTTAAGAAGCTCAATTGAGGTATGTTGGCAAAACCCCCTTCTCCTTAGAATCGAACCCCACCGTGTTTATGTAATTGGAGTACGCTCTTGATCATTATAGAATTGGCGATTTTTAATGTGTTTGTGTTGAAGGATGTAAGTTCAGTATTTATTCCAAAGGCTTCATCATGTGTTCAAAAAATATGGAATATGTGTTAGAACTGTTAAGACTTCATGTCAAGATTGAGATAAAAAGCTGTTATGCCTAATTGTATGAAAAGCCTCTTTGTGCCTAAGATTCCCAAATTGCTCATATGTGAATTTAGTGTCTTGAATGGGAAGCCTTATTG
The DNA here is from genome assembly GCF_000715075.1 of Nicotiana tabacum. Classification (NCBI taxonomy): domain Eukaryota; kingdom Viridiplantae; phylum Streptophyta; class Magnoliopsida; order Solanales; family Solanaceae; genus Nicotiana; species Nicotiana tabacum. Next base: position 67,440,505 of record NC_134092.1, read on the forward strand.
TTGTTGATAATGATAATGATATTGAATGTGCAAAAAGGGGTCTGGAACTATGAAATACGGCCAAGTGCCAAGAAAGACTTTGTAATCGTAATCACTAGTGCCAATGAATCGAAAGTATATGAAAGAAGTACGATGTGAGATGACTGAATGAAAAAGGTAATGTCTCAAATGAGATGGCCTAGCCAGTCGGGCCGAGATCGGACTCCGTATAAGAACACAATGGTATTGTGAATGAAATTATGGTAATGTCTCCAACGAGATGGCCTAGCCAATCGGGCCGAGATCGGACTCCATGTAAGAACACAGTGGTATTGTGAATGAAATCGTGGTAATGTCTCCAATGAGATGGCCTAGCCGATCGGGCCGTGATCGGATGCCACGACGCACATATAGTGGTACTATACCGAAAATTGTAATGAAATTGTGGTAATGTCTCAAATGAGATGGCCTAGCCGATCGGGCCAATATCGGACTCCGTGTAAGAATATGGAGGTATTATGAATTGTGGAACATCGGTACTAAAGGTCACCCAACCTAGTAATATGGAATTTTCTTGAAAATGTATATGATCCTTAACTTGTTGCTTTACTATTATTTGAAGCCCTTATTGAATTCTTGACTGTTCCTCTTGTATTATTATTCATTGTATTGAGTTGGTGTTTAGCTATACATACTAGTGCTACTCGACGGTACTAACGTCCCTTTTGCCGGAGGCGCTGCATCTTTAAATAGATGCAGGTGGTCACATAGCAGACAATGCGGATCACAGATAGTGCTGCATCCTATTCTCAGCGGACTCGGTGAGGCCCATTTCATTCCGGAGACATGTATTGTACCTTTTGTTAATATTATGGTCACTTCTGAGGTATAGCCGAGGCCTTGTTTCCGGCACCATATTTAGTCTCTTTTGTATCTTTAGAGGCTCCGTAGACACTATGTGGGTTGTATATGGGTGATGGGGATGTTAAACAAGTTATGTTGTGTTTGATCACTTGTTCCACTTGAACTATAAGAAATGTGTATTTTGAGACTTAAAGGAACAATGACTAATGGAATGATTTAGGATTGTATGAATGAGATTACTACTGTATAATTAATGAAATCACGTCTTTTCTTGATCATGGGTTAATTGGGTAGAAAGTGTCTAACAGGCTTGTTCGGCCTGGTTCACTCGGTTGACTGCTGGTCGCGCTTCCCGAGGATGGGCGTGACAGTTGTAATTGTATCACATGTCCCACTTTAACTACAAACATATAGTGTACTATTTTTGAGACTTGCTAATGACGTAACTAATGGAATTGAACTGGTGTTATTCACATGACCTCTTACTTTCTAATTAATGAAATGCATCTCCTCTTTATTTATGGGTGAATTGGGTATATGGAATTATGCAGGCTTGCTCGACCAAGGTATCTTGGTTGAGTGCCGGTCATGCTCCCCGAGGTCGGGCCGTGACATAAACCTTCATATACACACACCCTATGTCCTGAATTATGTCCAAACACCACAAAATCCACCAACCACTACCAATTTAGTTCACACCCCTCCTCGTGAAAGCGTCACTTTTGCTAATAACCTGACCCAATGCATACCTGCGACACACATTGCCACACATGAGCAGTATGTTCCACATGTATATGCCACCTCTGATATGGAGAAAGAAGCAAAGTACAAGGAAGAAGAGTCAGTGTCAGAATAGTTGCGAGTGTTGAGAAAACAAATGAAGAGTCTCCAGGTTGCTCGAGGGAGCGAGAGTCTAGATTATGAGGACCTGTGTATACATCCTGAGTTTGACATGCCCGCAGGGTACAAAGCCTCCAAAGTTCGACATTTTTGATGGAACGAGTGATCCCCACGCTCATTTGAGGGCCTAGTGCGTCAAGTTGGTCGGAGTGGGAAGAAACAAAAAGCTGAGAATGAAGTTGTTTATAAGGAGTCTGACGGGAGAATCACTTACTTGGTTTACCCGAACAATTAGAGAGAGTGGAAGGACACTATGAAGGATTTCAGGAATCGCTTCAGGTTTAATACCAAGATCACTCCAGACTGGTTCGCTTTGGTGAATTTGCAGAATAAACCCTCAGAGTCATTTCAAGAGTACGCTCATCACTTGAGATCGAAAGCTGCTAGGACTCAACCCTCATTGGATGATAACGAGCTAACCAAGTATTTTATCCGTGCCCAAGAAGGAATTTATTTCGAAAAGATGATGGGTATGATGGGTCAAAAATTTCCCGAGCTGGTCAAAATGGGAGATTTCTTGGAAGAAGATATAAAATCAGGAAAAATACAGTCAATGGTCGCACTGCAAGTTGCCAACAAGTCTATACAATCAGGTTCCATAGGAAGTGGAAAGAAGAAGAAAGAGGAAGTAACAACGATCGTCCCTTACTATCGGTCAAGTCCTCTTCGCCGAACCATCTCTTACCCCTCAAATACTCACCCCTTACATTAACCCACCTATGCCCCGGTATATAACACCCAACTGTATTATAATGTTCAACCTTAATACAACCCTACCCGAGCCAATATACATCCAAACCTACCATGACTATATGCCCTAGTACAAACCACCACCCACCAAAATAGGCACGCTTATGCACCATGGCCACGCCCAATGTTTGAAGAGAGAAAATCCCATAAACTTCACTCCGATCGCTGAGCCCTTACACCAGTTGTTTGAAAGGTTGAGGAGAGCAGAATTAATATACCTAGTGGAAGGTAGAATTCCCGTCCAACCCTCCAAATGTTTTGACGTGATCAAGGGCTGTGCCTGCCATTCAGGTGTTCCTGGGTATGTCACTGAGGATTGCTATAGACTAAAGAATGAGATCGAGCTGCTGATCAAGAATGGAGCCATCCAATGTACCCAAGCTTCACCAAATATAAACCATAATCCATTGCCAAACTATCGAAAACAAGGATCCAATATGATTGCATTGGACAAGGATTATGATCTCATCATCACTATTGGGAATTTCGATGCTGCAATGGTGCAACCCCGAGTGACTCCATTGATTAATGTGAAGTTGAAACCTTCTCTGATTTTTTATACACACTAACAATGGTCCACCGCCATCATTAGAGATAAGGGGAGTCGAGAATACAAAAGAGTTCCATGGACTTTCCAGTTAAAAGGAAAAAGAAAAATGATAGACTCTACAACTGCTCATGGGATGACTAAATTAGGAAGGTGTTACGCTCCAGAAGAGGTGAACCGAGAGAACCCGAGTAGAGAACAGGACCAAAAAAGAAACATAATAGATGCTGAGGCAGCGGAGGTTTGGAGGGGTCGCAGAATGATGTCATCAGAGAGATCTACTTAGCCTTACAGATTAGGCCGATCGATTTCGCCATTTTTGTTTCAAGTAATGGATATTTCTTCTTCATACAACTTACTGCTAGGAAGACCCTAGATACATATGGCAGGGGCCATCCTAATCACCCTTCACCAGTACATGAAATTCGAGTGGGATTTCTAGGAGATGCGATACATGGGTAGTGGAGCCGGTCAACTTCCCTGGAGCATGCAGTCCCTTTCGTAGAAGGGTTAGATGGGGTCCCCTTTCATTCGGTCGAGATCATGCAAGCAGCATAAATGGAGGAGAGTGAGCAGGACCACGGTATGCAGACACCGTACAGGTCAAACATATCGATGCAAAAGATGATGAAGTATCGGTATCGGCTAGGGATCGGGCTGGAAGCCCAATTAGATGGGATAACAAAGCCAATTTAACCAAGGGGGCAGAAAGGTACCGCTGGCTTGGGGTATCAACCTACAACCGGGACAACCTATAACGGTAACCCTGGGAAGAAGGCTTTTGTTTTAGAGCGTGTTCCGGGCCAGGGTCAGAGCTCACCACCATAGGATGACATCATTGATGGAATGGGAAGATTGTTCATGACCATGATTGAGGAATGTTGTGGCGAAGCTGATATCAAGACACCGACCATTCGGGATGCCAAACAAGGAAAGACCTTGCAAAATTGGACTGCCAGTCCATCTCTGGTTCACCAGGAGTCTTGGTAGTGTTGAATTGTAGTAATTTTGAAAAATCGGACGGTCAATTGAGGCCTGAACCGTGCTCATACTTTTTTGTTAAAATTGCCTCTTTGAACGCTGAGACGTTCCTTTTGATGAAATAAAAAAAATTATTTTTTCTGAAATCATTGCAAATTCATTTTTGCTTTATTTGTAATTAGTTTTCCTTTTCAGTAATCAAATCGAAAAAACCAGTGTTCCGCGATTATGACATGTAACGAAACTCTTGAGCAAAATGATCCAGACTACGAAGAGTATGACGAAAGCATGATGCCTGAGAAACTCCCACAAGAGACCGAGCAGCTCGAGAGCCAGAAGAAGCCCAACCTCGAAGAAACGAAAGTAATTAACTTGGGAAGTGAAGAGGATGTGAAAGAAACTTGAATCAACACCCATCTGAAGACAGAACAGAGGGAAGAATTGATAGAGATCCTTTGACAATACATCGATGTATTCGCTTGGTCATATGATGACATGCATGGGCTAAGTACCGACATAGTCTCACACCGATTAGCTACTGATCCCGCTAGGCCACCAGTCAAGCAGAAACCCAGAAAATTCAAGCCAGATTTGAGTCTAAGGATAAAAGAAGAAGTCACCAAGAAAATAGAAGAGAATGTGGTGAGAGTTACTAATTATCCTACATGGTTGGCAAACATCGTACCGATACCAAAAAAGGATGGAAACATTAGGATATGTGTGGATTATCAGCACCTTAACAAAGCTAGCCCCAAGGATGATTTTCCTCTACCAAATATTAATATCCTAATCAATACCTGCACGAAGCATGAGTTGAAATTGTTCGTGGATTGTTTCGCTAGATACCACCAGATTCTGATGCACGAAGAAGACGTGGAGAAAACAACATTCACCATTCCATGGGGAGTTTATTTCTATAGGGTCTTTCCATTTGGTCTCAAGAATGTCTGCACTACCTACATGATGGCCATGATGACCCTCTTTCATGACACGATCCACAAGGAAATCGAGGTATAGATGACATCATAATTAAATCTTGGAAGAGTGCGGATCACTGGGGTGATTTAAGGAAGTTCTTTGAATGGTTACGAAGGTACAATTGGAAGTTGAATCTTGCATATTGTGCATTCGTAGACCCCACAGAAAAATGTTAGGATTCATCATCAGCAGAAAGGGGATAAAGTTGGATCTCTCGAAGATCAAGGCCATACATGACTTGCCTCCGCCCAAAAGCAAGAATTACGTGATGACATCCTGTCAGCATATACCACGTATATGATATCCTCACTCAACCCTCTCAAGTACATATTCTAGAAGCCAATGCCTACAGGAAAGTTGGCCAAATGACAGATTCTTTTCAAAGAATTCGATATTGCATACATGACATAGAAAGCTATCAAAGGACAAACATTGGTTGATCATCTCACGGAGAACCCGTAGGACAATGATTATGAGCCACTCACCCGTACTTCCCAGATGAAGAAGTGTTGTTCACAGGGGAGGATATTGTAGAGTCGTATCTGGGGTAGAGAATATTTTTCGATGGAGCGGCAAATTTCAAAGGTGTAGGGATTCGGGCAGTCCTAATTTCTGAGTCCGGACAACATTACCTGGCTTCAGCCAAGATAAGGTTCCCTTGCACAAATAATATGGCGGAATATGAGGTTCAGTCTACATGAACATCAAGGAACTTTTGGTCATAGGAGATTCTGATTTGCTGATACATCAAGTTCAGGGTGAATGGACCACAAAGAATGTCAAGATCCTCCCATACTTGCGCTGCGTAAAAGAGTTGTGTAAGAAATGCACCAAGATACATTTCAGGCATGTTCCTAGAATCCAAAATGAGTTCACCGATGCTCTTACTACCTTGTCATCTATGATCCAGCACCCAAATAAGAATTACATCGATCCCATCGAGATAGAGGTTCGAGACCAGCATGCATACTATTTCCATGTAGATGAAGAGCCAGATGGTAAGCCTTGGTACTACAACATCAAAAGGTTCCTCAAAGTAAGAGAATCCCTAGAGAATGCCACCAATAGTCAGAAGAGCGCACGAAGAAGAGTAGCAAATCACTTTTTCCTTAACGGGGAAGTCCTATACAGGATCACCCCGGACTTGGTCTGTTAAGATGTGTGGATGCTGCTGAAGCAACAAGATTACTGGAAGAGATACATGTAGGAACATACGGGCCTCACATTAACGGTTTCACTTTAGACAAGAAGATTTTAAGAGCTGGATACTTTTGGATGACCATGGAAAGTGATAGTATCCGTTACGTGCAGAAATGTCACTAGTGCCAGATTCATATGGATTTCATCCGGGTTCTACCTAATGAGCTTAATGTAATGGGTTCTCCTTGTCCATTCACTGCTTGGGGAATTGATGTGATTTGACCTATTGGACCGACCACATCAAACAAACATCATTTCATCCTAGTAGCCATCGACAACTTCACCAAATGGGTTGAGGCCTCTACATACAGGGCTTTCACGAAGAAGATGGTGATAGATTTCATCCGTATCAACATAGTCTGCAAATTCGCTATCCCAGAGTCAATCATAACTGACAATAAAACCAATCTAAATAGCAATCTCATGAGGGAGATTTACGAGAAGTTCAGAATCGTCCACTGTAATTCCATAGCCTACAGGACATAAATGAATAGAGCAGTTATAGAAACTAACAAAAACATCAAGAGAATCTTATGGAATATAGTGGACAATCACATGCAGTGACTTGAGAAGCTGTCCTTTGCCTTACTGGGTTACCGCACCACCATGAAAATGTCTACTGGGCCAACTCCATACATGTTGGTATATGGCACTGAAGTTGTGATACCCGCAGAGGACAAGATACTATCTTTGAGAGTCATTCAGGAAGCCAAACTAGATGATGCAGAATGGATACGGATCAGGCAAGAACAACTCAAGCTCATCAATGAGAAGAGAATTGACGCAGTGTGTCATGGCCAGCTATATCAAAATAGGATGGCCAATGCGTTCAACAAAAAGGTGAAACCTCGGCAGTTCGCAACAGCACAGCTGGTTTTGAAGAAGATATTCCCCCATCAAGAAGAGGCCAAAGGAAAATTTGCATTGAACTGGTAAGGTCCTTATGTGGTCAATAGAGTATTGTCAAGAGGAGCATTAATCCTAGCAAAAAAGGACGGTAGAGTCAGCACAAAGCTCATCAACTCGGACACAATCAAGAGATACTACATTTGAAGACAGTAGAATTAGGGTTTGGTTATAACAAAACTACGCCTCACCTGAATTCCCACGGTGGGATACGTAGGTAACCAATGTAGGGTTCGGTCTCTCTCCCCCTTTTGTTATAGAAAATCCAAATGTCATTTTGTATGTAGTTCGAACTATGCCATGACTTGATTTCCTTTGGTGGGAATATGTAGGCAATCCACATTGGGTTCAATCATCTACAATAATTGAACTAAGTTTTGGCCTGATTCCTTTTGGATACATAGGCAGTCCGAGTCAGACTCGGCCACTTCATTTCAATTCCTTATCATTTTGCATCAATTGTAATCGAACTATGTTTTGACCTAATTCCATTTGGATACGTAGGCTGCTCGAGTCAGGCTCGATCATTCCAGTCATTCATCATTTATCATCCTCGAACTACGTTCAGACCTGATTCTGATCGGATACATAGGAAACCTGAAAATGTTTGATCATAACCCTAGGAAAACCTTTGTAACTCTGGCAAGAAGCTACGTCATCAGGGACATATCCATAAATCGTCATCAACGGGACGGAATCACCCAGAAATGACACTCGCGTCAAAGGAGATTTATAAACATGTCAAAATACAGAATAACGTGTCACTCCCCGACCTCGGGGAGTGCAACCAGTGATCAATCGAGATATCCCGGTTAAGCAAGCCGGCTAGATGCTTTCTACCCAACCTTGCCCACTAACAATATAAGAATCAGTACTAGTGATAAACATGAGAATAGTCAAGTATTCCACGTTCTCTTTTCCATTACTAAAGGATATTCATTCATTATTTCCAAAAATATTAGTTATTTATTGATATGACTAAAAACATGTTTGCCCAAATACCAACACTTACTAGTTTAATTCCCAACATCAAATACCACTCACAACTCGTCTACGGAGCCTCTAAGTACAACAGAAGAGTAGTATGGAAGTGTCAAAGACAAGGCCCTAGCTATACCTCAAAACATAAAGTACAATGTCAAATTACATGAAACCCGAAACAGAGTAGGGCTCACCAAAATTTGTTGAATAGAGAGTAACTGGTAACGAGGATCAAAACTGCCCGTTAACGAACCACCTGCATCTATTGAAGATACAGTGATCCCAAAAAAAAGGACATTAGTACATATGGAATAGTACTAGTATGTAAAGATAAATGTCCTCTTTCAAAAAAATTCTTCATGCCAAAATTTACGATGGAAAATGCGGATCGTGAAATGGATATGCGATCGCAGAATTGTATGGCCTCGTAAAATTTACCTAAAACCCTGTGTTTCGTGGTGCCGAAGTAGACCTATGTTTCAGACTTTTTGTGTTAAACAATGCATTGGGGAGTTGAAGAATTTTTTTGGAAGTGCAGGGTGTTTCTACGGCCCATTATGCGGTCGCATAACTGATCTACGGACCGCAGATCTGCCGCAGACTGAGGCAGAAATCCGGGCAATTGTTTGGACCATTATGCGGCCGCATAATCATTTTGTGGGCCACATAACCCATCATAGACCCATCACAAAATAATTCCGTAGGGAAGTTCTGCGGCGCAATATGTGACCGCAGAATAAGTCTGCGGACCACAGACCAGCCGCAGAGTGAGGGATGAGTGCCCAGTTCTGGAGGGCCATTATGCTGTCCATTTTGTGGACCACATAAGCTTTATGCGGTCGCATATGCGATCGCAGATCTACATCGGGGCTTCATTTATTTCTAATTTTTGACCCGACCCTATTTCGATATATTGAGGCAAAGGGTCACTTTTGAAGCAAAAATCTGATAATTCTAGAGAGATGGATTACCATAGAGTGAGAGGGGAAGTTCCTAAGATTATAATTCATCAATTCTTGCTCAAAGTTAAAGAATTTACAAGAAGAACTCACTAGGTCTTCATCCTATAGGTAAGATTCTACTCCCTAACCCTCAATTCAAAATTTTGTTTGGGAATAGGTAATAGGGAGGATGGTTTTGAGGATGAGGGTGGTTGTTTATGAATGCATGTACATTAATGAGTTGTGGGAAGGTAGTTGAACTTAAATGGGTAGACTTTGGGTAGTGGGATGAAAGAATCTACCATAAGAGGATCTTGAAACCTTAATGCACACCCAGTGTTTGATAAAATGTTCAAGTGAGCTGGAACTATGAACTCCTTCCTAATTTTGTTTGTGGAATTTTTGTAGTTAAATAATCTTGGAATTTTCCATGCAGTTTTATGTGTTAAAGAAATTGAGCTGAATAGCATATTAAAAATCATGTTGAGGCAATGTGCCAGTATTATTGGGACCCACAGAGGTCATATTACTGTGAATTATTTGTTTTAAATTGAAAATTCATACTCAGTCATATTCATGTCATTACATATCATATTTCAGTCTCTGTTGTTATTTATTGATACATCATATCATCATTTTTGGGCTATTTTCATGACATTGTGAACCCATGAGAGAGAGACTAGAGAGATTGATGACTGAGTGAGGCCGAGGGCCTGATTGTGAGAAATTTTATGTGGATCGGGGCTGCCCGCCTGTAGCAGGCTTTATAGGCTTTATTATAGCACGTGAGTTGTCCGTGCAGATCAAAATATTATTATAGCACGTGAGTTTTCCATGCAGCACGTGAGTTGTCCGTGCATCACGTGAGTTGTCCGTGCGGATCCAGATATTATTATAGTACGTGAGTTGTCCGTGCAACACGTGAGTTGTCCGTACAGATTATAGCGCTTGGATTGAAAGAGCCCCTCTGGAGTCTGTACACACCCCCAGTGAGTGCAGGTACCCACTGAGTGCGAGTGGCGAGTGCTGAGTGATTTGGGAGGGCTGAGTGACCAGGAGGATTGAGTGACCGTGCTATATCTCTAAATAGATCGAAGTGGCTAAGATTTTCGGAACATTTTAGTAAGTTAAAAATCTCGAGGCGAGGTATGTTGGCTAAACTTCTCTCTTAGAATTGAATTCCCACGATGTTCTTGTAAGTCCCGAGTTGTCCATTATGAATTGACTTTTCTGAATAACTTTGATGTCAAAAGATGTATTTATATGAATATTTTCAAAATGTGTTCCGGAATATTCTTATCATATTATGTTATTCTTTGGGGGAGTGTTCAAAGTATGAGTATGTACTAAAATATTGTGACTGCAAGTCATGCCCAAATGAAAGTATCAATTTGTGTAAGAAATCACATGTGCCTACGAGCCTAAATTGCTCAAATGTGTGCTTAAAGTCTTGAATAGAAATATTTGTTGTTGACAATCTGTGATAATGTTTGAAAGTGAAATAGTGAGCATGAATTATGAAGTACGGCTAACGTGCCAAGAATGATATTGCGCTATGGCCAATGGTGTCAATAAAATGAATAACATGTAAAATAATATGAATTCAGTGGTAAATCCTTTTTATGACAAATGCCTCGAGAGTGTCATTTAGCCACCGATGAAGGGTAGCTCGGAACAACCTAACCCTGAAACTACACATGCCGGTGTAGGAGTGATTGATGGGTAAATCCCCGTGTTAATGTGATGAGATTGTTTCCCCTTATATGGGATGAGATTGGTGTGTTGACATGTTTCCCCTTAAATGGGATGAGATAATTTCTAGCTAGATGTGATGTGATGTCGACCCACACGACATTGTGGTGAGACGGATTAGCCAATCGGGCTGAGATCGGATGCTATGCAACGCACATGGTGGTATTGTAAGTGTATGTCTCGGGGTGAGATGGTCAGGTTGAGATCAGACACAGTGCTATAATACCGTAATGTATCGGTGCTAAAGATCTCCCAACTTGACACCTTGATAGTATATGAGTCTCTTATTTGTTTCATGCTTTATTCTCCGTTTACTGTTACTCGTTCTATTGAGAGGGTGTTTAGTTTTACATACTAGTACTATTCCATATGTACTAACGTCCCTTTTGTCGGGGGCACTGCATCTTTAATGGATACAGGTGGTTCCATAGCAGGTGGTATTGATCAGTGATAGCAGCACACCCTCTCCTCAGCTGACTTGGTGAGCCCCACTTCATTTCGGGGTCCTGTGTCTCTTATCCTTTTTACATGGCATTTTGAGGTATTGTCGGGGCCTTATTGCCGACACTATCATAACACTCTTTTGTTCCTGTTAGAGGCTCCGTAGACATAGTGTGGGCTGTATCTATTTTTGGGAAGATTAGAACTAAAAATGCTATAATCGTATCATCTGTTCCACTTTAACTATGATTGTATAATGTACAATTTTGGAGACTTATTAATGACGTAACGAATGGAAATGAACTGGTGTTATTCACATGACTTCTTACTGTCTAATTAATGAAATGTATTCTTCTCTTTATTCATGGGCGAGTGGGGTAGACGGCACTGTGCAAGCTTGCTCGACCAGGGTAACTCCTTTGAGCATCGGTCGCGCTCCCCGAGGTCGGGGCGTGACAAGAATGGACCGCAAAATAACCTTCAAAATTCAACCATTTTTATGCTCAACTCTGTGACGGGTATGCAGCCCGCAGTGTGGTTTTGCGGTCGCGAAACTGACCGCAGAATCGCCTTCTTCTGCCAAAACTTTCCATCAACTCCTTAGTGCATTCTTCAAACCAAAACATCTGTACCGCAGTTCGTAAGCTCACCGCAAAGATTAATTACTACATTTGTATACATCACCCTACCTCGGCACCACAAAAGTTGAATCCCTTGGCAATATTTTACGGGGCCTTACACAATGACATTTTTCATAAAGATAAATTTTTAAAATGTTTTTAGAAAATTCAATATTTTCACCGACCAAACTTCTTTTCTGACGGGGATCTTAGGGGAGCCATATAGATGTTGACATAGATAGTGGCTTCCCAGGCCCAGAAATCAAATGTTGCACCCACTTCTTCTGGCCAACAAGGGGATTATACTAGTTCCAGGGTGAACAGGTTTCTTCAGTTAGATCCTCCAGTGTTCACAAGTACTGATCCTAAGAAGGACCCCAGGACATTCTTGACGAGATGCATAAGACCCTCCGAGTTATTCATGCTACTAACACGGAGGGAGCAGAGTTGTCCTTTTACCACCTGAAAGGGGTGGCCTATTCTTGGTTTGAGATCTAGGAAGACTCCCATGAGGAGGGGAGCCCTCCGACAAGGTGGAGTGAGTTTCACGATGCTTTCATTGATCATTTATTGCCTGCCGAGACTAAGGCAGCCCGTGCCACCGAGTTTGAGAGCCTGAAGCAAGGTAGCATAAGTGTGTGGGAATATCATATGAGATTCGCGCTCCTATCCAAATATGCCATCTACATGTTGTGCACTATGGAGGCTAAAGTGCGCCGGTTTATGCAGGGCCTTAGCCCCTTAGTTATCAATGAGGCCGCTACAACTGCCTTGAATTTTGATATGAACTATGTTAAGATGGTGGCATTTGGTCGACCCACAGAGGCTAGCAAATTGAAGAATAGGATGGAGCGTGAGAGTAGCAGCAAGGCCCGGTCCATGGGCAACTTTGGTGGTTCTTCTAGTGGTGGTGGTGGTAGGTCAGCATTCAGGGGAGGGTCATCAGGGCCATCCCAGTCTTTTGCTCAGTCTTCAGTCAGTGTGCAGTCATCGAGGACCAGTCAGTAGCAGGGGACCCACTTTAGGCCCGGTTAGGGCAATAGGGGACCCTACCAACATGGTCGGTCTGGTGGGAGATTTCAGGAGTAGCGGAGGCCCCCATGCCCTAGGTGCGGGAAGATGCACTTTGGGGCCTGCTTCATGGACAAGCCCATATGCTACTAGTATGGTATGAGGGGTCACATTCAGATGGATCGTTGTTCGTCTCAGCAGAGCATGGGCAAAGGTGCAACACAGTCGGCCAGTTCTGCACCTACTACATCCGCAGCACCTCCTCCAGCTCGAGGCACCCCAGCACCCGCAGTGCGTGGTGCATCTAGGGGTGGTACACAGGGTTTGGGAGGATCCAGTCGTTTCTATGCTATGAGAGGTTGCCAGAGTTCAGAGGATTCTCCAGTTGTCGTCACAGGTATATTGACTGTCCAATCTCATGATGTGTATGCCCTTATTGATCCCGGTTCCACTTTATCCTATGTCACTCCCTATGTTACTATGGAATTTGGGATAGAACCGGAACAACTTCATGAGCCGTTCTCTGTATCTACTCCGGTTGGTGAGTCTATTGCGGCCGCACGAGTCTATAGGGATTGTGTTGTCATGATGCATGGTCGGGACACCATGGCCGATCTCATTGAATTGGGGATGGTTGATTTTAATGTAATAATTGGGATGGATTGGATTTATTCATGTTTCGCTAAGCCTGACAGTCAAACCAGAGCCATTAGGTTTGAATTTCCAAATGAGTCAGCGATTGAATGGAAGGGGGAGGATGTGGTACGAAGGGTAGGTTTATTTCTTACCTTAAGGCCACAAAGATTATTAAGAAGGGGTGTATTTACCATTTGGTCTGGGTTACGGACACCGATGTTGAGGCACCTACACTTGAGTCCGTACCAGTTGTGAATGAACTTTTGGAGGTCTTTCCGGATGAGCTCCCCGGGATCCCACCAGACATGGAGATTGACTTTGGGATTGATGTGATGCCAGACATGCAGCCTATATCTATTTCGCCCTACAGAATGGCACCGGTAGAATTGAAAGAGCTAAAAGAACAATTGAGGATTTGTTAGAGAAGGGTTTCATCCGGCCTAGTATGTCGCCTTGGGGCGCACCGGTTCTATTTGTAAGAAAGAAGGATGGGTCGCTAAGAATGTTTATAGATTATCAACAACTCAACAAGGTTAAAATAAAAAATAAGTACCCACTGCCAAGGATAGATGACTTGTTTGATCAATTGCATGGTCCTAAGTACTTCTCCAAGATCAATTTAAGATCCGGGTATCATCAATTGAAGATCAGAGAGCAGGATATTCCGAAAATAGCTTTCAGGACCCAGTATGGGCATTTTGAATTTTTGGTAATGTTCTTTGGGCTAACAAATGCCCCGACACCTTTCATAGATCTTATGAATCGAGTCTTCAAGCCTTTTCTTGACGATATCCTTGTATATTCGCGAAGTCGAGAGGACCATACCGGTCATCCTATGGCAGTTCTACAAACCCTATATTAGCACAAGTTTTATGTGAAGTTTTCAAAATGTGAATTTTTCTTGAATCTGTCACATTCTTGGGTCATGTCGTCTCCAGAGAAGGCATTGAGGTTGATCCTCAGAAGATTGTAGCTTTGAAGAATTGGCCTAGACCTACTACCCCAACGGAGATTCACAGTTTTCTGGGCTTAGCTGGATATTATAGGAAGTTTGTGGAGGGGTTCTCTACTCTTGCCTCTCCGTTGACTAAATTAACGCAGAAGGCGGTTAAGTTCGAATGGTCATATGCTTGTGAAAGAAGCTTCCAGGAGTTGAAATCAAGATTGACTACGACACCAGTGTTGACCCTACCAGAGGGTACATATGGGTTTGTGGTATATTGTGATGCTTCAAGAATCGGACTTGGGCGTGTATTAATGAAACATGGCAGGTGATAGCTTATGCTTCTAGACAACTAAAGAATCATGAAAAGAACTATCCAACATATGACTTAGAGCTTGCGACGGTGGTATTTGCATTGAAGATTTACCGTCATTATCTGTATGGGGTCCATGTGGGTATATTCACGGACCATAAGAGTCTTCAATATATTTTCAAATAGAAGGAATTGAATCTGAGGTAGAGAAGATGGCTTGAGTTACTCAAGGATTATGGCATCGATATTATGTATCATCTGGGGAAGGCTAATGTTGTAGCAGATGCTCTTAGCCGAAAATCTATGCGAAATTTGGCTCAGTTTGAGGCATATCAAAGGCCGTTGGCCAAGGAGGTTTATCGGTTGGCTAGTTTTGGAGTTCGTCTTACGGATTCTAGTGAAGGAGAAGTGATTGTGCAAAATAAGGCCGAAACATCGCTTGTTGTGGAAGTCAAGGAAAAGCAATACAACGATCCATTGTTGGTATAATTAAAAAGGGGATTCATAAGCATAAGACCATGGCCTTTTCTCTTGGCATGGATGATGGTACACTAAGGTACTAAGGGCGACTATGTGTTCCAAATATAGATGGTCTCCGGGAAAGAATCATGACCGAGGCTTGCACTTCTAGGTATTATGTGCACCCAGGCTCTACAAAGATGTATCATGATCTTAGGGAAGTCTATTGGTTGAATGATATGAAGAGGAATGTAGCGGACTCTGTGGCAAGATGTCCAAATTGTCAGCAAGTGAAGGTCGAGCACAAAAGGCCTGGTGGGTTGGCACAGAATATAGAAATTCTAATGTGGAAGTGGGAGATGCTCAATATGGGCTTTGTGGCGGGACTACGTCGCACGCCTCACAAGTTTGACTCGATTTGGGTGATTGTGGATCAACTCACAAAATCAACACACTTTTTACCTGTTAAGGCTACCGACACAGCAGAATAGTATGCTCAATTGTATATCAAGGAAATCATCAAGCTGTATGGCACTTTAGTTTCCATCATTTCTGATCAGGGGGCGCAGTTCACAACTAACTTTTGGAAGAAATTTCAGCAAGGGTTGGGTACTCAGGTAAATCTTAGTACATCTTTCCATCCACAGACCGACGGGGAAGAAGAGCGGACTATTCAGACGCTCGAGGATATATTACGCACTTGTGTTCTCGACTTCAAAGGTAGCTGGGATGATCATTTGCCACTCTTAGAGTTTGCCTACAACAAAAGTTATCATGCTAGCTTTCAGATGGCATCGTTCGAGGCTTTATATGGTAGGAAATGTATATCTCCCATTGGGTGGTTCGATATTGGGAAAGCAGAGTTGATATGGCCAGAGCTCATGCATTAGGCTATAGAGAAGGTTAAGATTATTACAGAAAGGTTGAGAACTGCCCAGAGTCGTCAGAAGTCCTATTCGGATATACATCGTAGGGATTTGGAGTTCCAAGAGGATGATTGGGTATTCTTGAAGGTCCCCCCATGAATGGGGTAATGCGGTTTGGTAAGAAGGGGAAATTGAGTCCAAGGTATGTTGGGCCGTACAAAATTATTCAGAGGATCGTTCAAGTGGCTTACATGCTAGAACTACCTCTAAAGATGTCTTTAGTGCATCCGGTGTTCCACATATACATGTTGAAGAAGGTGGTTGCAGATCCGTCGCTTATTGTTCCGGTCGAGACTATCAAGGTTAATGAAGAATTGACTTATGAAGAAATTCCAGTTGCCATTCTTGATAGGCAAGTTCGAAAGTTGAGGACCAAAGAGATTGCCTCTGTGAAAGTACTATGGCGGAACCAACAGGTTGAAGAGGCCACCTGGGAGGCCGAGGAAGAAATGAAGAAGATATACTAAGAAAGTTGTGTTCTATGAAAATGCTAAGAGTTTACCTTTTATGAATTATGTATCATTTGTACAGTTGATGTTAATGGTGTTTCTTTTTGGTGATATACTGCTTATGAGACCATGATTGGCGTTGTTTTTATGTTATGTTATGTCATTGGTTCATGTATATGTTGTTAGGGTTGGTTTCTAGGATTCTCTGACAGGTGGATAGGCCCAGTTACATGGGAAACTCTGGCGAAAAGTTTGGAAATTTGGGGAGTTAGTCAAAAGTTTAGAACTGTTGGTGTGTGTTATAGCAGCTGAGTCACATTGGTTTCTAATGGCGGATTTTGGCCTTCATTCGAGGACGAATGATCTTAAGCGGGGGGGATGTAAGGCCCCGTAAAACTTTACCTAAAACTCGGGATTTCGTGGTGCCAAGGTGGGCTTAGAATGCTAGGCCTTCCCCTCCTCTCTCTAAAATACTCTTACCCCTCTCTAAAATCATTAGACATTTGCTTCAAAATGAGCCCCTAAGGCTATTTATCAAAATGGGATAGGGTTATAAAAATAGGAAAATGTACCCTCCGAACTCAGGTCTGCGGTTGTTGAATGGACCACATAACAGATATGCGGCCCGCAAAATAGGTTGCGAAAACGATGCCAAGAACTGGGCTGGTTTGGACCGGTCAGCAATAGGTTTGTGGTCTGCAGACCACTTATGCGGAAGTAGAATGGACCGCAAAATCATCCAAAACAATGCTTCATGCCAAATCTGCGATGAAAATGCGGACCGTGAAATGGATATGCGATCGCAGAATTGTAAGGCCCCGTAAAACTTTACCTAAAACTCAGGGTAGTGGGATGAAGGTTTTGAGGAAGAGGGCGATGTTTTATGCATGCATGTACGTTTATGAGTTATGGGAAGATAGTTTAACTTAAATGGGTAGACTTTGGGTAGTGGGATGAAAGAATCGACCATAGAAGGACCTTAAAACCTTAATGCACACCTAGTGTTTGATAAGATGTTCAAGTGAGATGGAACAATGAACTCCTTCCTAATTTGTGTTCAATTTTGCTATATCTCTAAATAGATCGAAGTGGCTAAGATTTCCGGAACATTGTATTAAGTTAAAAAGCTCGAGGCGAGGTATGTTGGCTAAACTTCTCTCATAGAATTGAATTCCCACGATATCATGTAAGTCCCGAGTTGTCCATTATGAATTGACTTTTCTGAATAAGTTTAGTGTCGAAAGATGTATATATATGAATATGTTCAAAATGTGTTCCGAAATATTCTTATCATATTATGTTATTCTTCGGGGGAGTGTTCAAAGTATGAGTATGTATTAAATTGTTGTGACTTCAAGTCATGCCCAAATGAAAGTGATAATATCAAATTTTTTAAGAAATCGCATGTGCCTACGACCCTAAATTGCTCAAATGTGTGCTTAAAGTCTTGAATAGAAATGTTTGTTGTTGACAATCCGTGATAATGTTTGAAAGTGAAATAGTGAGCATGAATTATGAAGTATGGCCAACATGCCAAGAGTGATATTGCGTTATGTCCAATGGTGCCAATAAAATGAATGACATGTAAAATAATATGAATTCAGTGGTAAATCCTTTTTATGGCAAATGCCTCGGGAGTGTCATTTAGCCACCGATGAAGGGTAGCTCGGAACAACCTAACCCCGAAACTACACATGCCGGTGTAGGAGTGATTGATGGGTAAATCCCTGTGTTAATGTGATGAGATTGTTTCCCCTTATATGGGATGCGATTGGTGTGTTGAGATGTTTCCCCTTAAATGTCGACCCACACGGCATTATGGTGAGACGGCTTAGCCGGCCGGGCTAAGATCGGACGCCATTCCGCACACATGGTGATATTATGAGTGTATGTCTCGGGGTGAGACGGCTTAGCCGGTCGGGCTGAGATCGGATTCCGTGCTAAAACACGATGGTGTATCGGTGCTAAAAATCTCCCAACTTAAATTACTGAAACTTACTTGAAATTTACCTTTCCCGTAGCTTGACACCTTGATATTGTTGAGTCTCTTATTGGTTTCATGTTCTATTCTCCATTTATTGTTACTCGTTCTACTGAAAGGGTGTTTAGTTTTACATACTAGTACTATTCCATATGTACTAACGTCCCTTTTGCTGGGGGCGCTACATCTTTAATGGATGCAGGTGGTTCCATAGCAGGTGGTATTGATCAGTGATAGCGACACACCCTCTCCTCACCTCACTTGGTGAGCCTCGCTTCATTGCAGGGTCATGTATCTCTTATCCTTTGTACATAGCGTTTTGAGGCACAGCCGGGGCCTTGTTGCCGACACTGTCATAACACGTTTTTGTTCCTTTTAGAGGCTCTGTAGACATAGTGTGGGTTGTATATATTTTGGGGAAGGTTAGAACTAAAAATGTTGTAATCGTATCATCTGTTCCACTTTAACTATGATTGTACAATGTACTATTTTGGAGACTTGTTAATGAGGCATCTAATGGAAATGAACTGGTGTTATTCACATGACTTCTTACTATCTAATTAATGAAATGCATTCTTCTCTTTATTCATGGGCGAGTGGGGTAGACGGCAATGTGCAGGCTTGCTCGACTGGGGTAACTCTGTTGAGCGTCGGTCGTGCTCCCTGAGGTCGGGGAGTGACAAGAATGGACAGCAAAACGACCCTCAAAATTTAATAATTTTTCTGCTCAACTCTACGACGGGTATGCAGCCCGGGGAGTGGTTCCGCGGTCGCGAAAATGACCACATAATCGCCTTCTTCTGCCAAAATTTTTTGTCAACTCCTCAGTGCATTCTTTAAACCAAAAATTACGTACCTAGGCTCTTAAGCTCGCCTCAAAGATTAAAAACTATATCCGTACACATCACCCTATCTCGGCGCCACAAAACTTGAATCCCTTGGCAAACTTTTTTACGGGGCCTTACACAACGACATTTTCCATAAAGATAAATGATTTTCAAAATGTTTTTAGAAAATTCTATCTTTCCACCTACAAAACTTCTTGGCATAATTTACCAGATCCGCGTCAAGGCCACGCCTACAATCAACACAGCCCAATGCCCCTCTCCCCCTACTAAGAATTTTTCTTTGACCGCAGGATCGATAGGAATCGAAGGATATCACAGTGCACCAGGAACAACAGCGGACCTGCTACAATATCATGAGCCCTATATCTCCCTTATTATTCAATTCATTTTCTCATATGGTTAAGGACTAACTTAAAATTCTTTCCAGGTATCCTGGAACTATGTCTTCGATTAATTCGGAGCACCCTATAAATAGTAAACCATCTGTTTAACCAATCAGAGTGCCTTGCATATCTCGAACCACCAGCTTGGCTAATCGAATCCCTTTATATAGCAACCCGTCTGCTCAACCAATAGGAGCACTTTGTTCATATCGAGTGTTACACCCCATGTTTTCGTACGTAAAGGTACGTTGTATGTCAATTGATGTAAGCTAAGAAATAAGATCATCTTTGAAAGTAAATAATGTAAGTTAATCATGTTACCTTGGAGGTTACAGATATTTAAGATCATGAACTACAAGTACCAAGAGGGTTGGAAAAATTAGAATCTAAACGAATCGAAGAAAATGAGTATCGTCGAAAGCCGACTAGGGTGCTTAAAATTATAAGGAGGATATGTTATGAGTTATTTTAGTCGTATGATAGTCATGTTTTATGTTTTAAAGTCAAGCAGGTTGTGGAACAAAAGTTGGCAAAGGTCATCACAAGTTACCTTCATAAATGTGCTAAAACATAGGTCAAATGCAAATGAGATTTTCTCTCAATATACTTGGAATTATGGGATGATTAGCCTACCGAAATTGAAGAAACTACGAGTCTAGTTTCTAACTCATTAAACTGTTCATCGATACAATATCGGAGTAGAGAGATATTCACGTTTTTGCGAGACTGCACAAGCTGCTCCAATCGGGACCAACTTATGCAGTGGTCGACCTACTTCACTTTAAAAATGCTTTGGACGTCCTTTATTTCTCATTTTTGACCCAAATTTGTCCATACACTCCTGCTAACCCTCTTAAACAGATACCATATGGGTTTAAAGGGAAATCCAAGTGATTACACCACATTTCAACATCAAAAGTTAGTTCTAGTGAATAACAACACCTCTTTGAGGTTGTGTTGTCATTGAGGATAGTTGTGGGCTGTGTTTGACTGAAATTTCTGTGTTTTTGATATTGGTTAAGGTGATTATAATAGCCTAATAATTGTGTTTAGGCTTGTTTATATGTTGCTTATGTTGTT
Organism: Nicotiana tabacum; assembly: GCF_000715075.1. NCBI lineage: Eukaryota > Viridiplantae > Streptophyta > Magnoliopsida > Solanales > Solanaceae > Nicotiana > Nicotiana tabacum. The sequence goes on from NC_134092.1 coordinate 67,461,374, forward strand.
AGGATGATAAACTACAAGATAATACTTGGATTAGCTTGAGATGTTGTTGTACTTGATGGATTATTTTGAATGTTGCTCTTGCGAACTTTAAGTGGCTGGAAATTATGAAAAATAAATTTTCTATGATATTTTTAGTATGATTATGTTGGTTTACATGTCAAGCTTGTTGATGAAATTGGTAACTAGAAAAGGAAATGGCTATAAAGCACTTGGAAGTTGTCCATTGTGATATTATCTTGTGTTGGGCTATTTCGGGTAACTCTCAAATTGATTAGAAGGTTTAAAATTCTTTAAAAAGTATTGGTTATTATACTAGATATATTACTAAGTTCAATAATGAATGATAATGGGGTTGAAGGGTGCTAAAGGGATTCAATCCGAGCTTGCCGCTCGTCGTGAAGTAGTTGTGACTTGTTGTTATGTGATGTCTTGTTATGAAACTTATATGTTGATGGATTGCTCTATTGTTGTTGTTGGTATATGGTATTGGAGGAGGCCCTTGTTATAGGGGAGATGCAGCTCGAATTTACATAAACCTCTCCATATTAATATCTGTTAACCTTGAGAATAGCTTATGAATTGTTATCATGACAATCTTGTACTCATATATGACTTCTGGTTGTACCCATGTGAAATAGTGTTGTTAGGATGAATTCTTATGAACTTCAGTGCCCCTTTTTCCTATCTTCTGTTTTTATCATGTTATCTTTCATGGAACAAACATAGTTATGACTATCTTTAAGCTTGACAAAACTGTCTCATGTTTAGATAAATCTTGCAGTTACATGCTTAAGTCAAAACCTATTTGGTATAGTACTTTCTTGTCTTTAATCTCTTTTATGCCACCGTTGACTTTGTGAAGCTTACATTTATTTGTCATTAAGTAATCGACGAATGATTTAATGCGTTAGAAACTAAACTCGTAGATCTTCAATTTGGTAGGTGGGTCATCCCGTAATTCTATATATATGGGGAGAAAAGCTCTTATATATTTGACATAAGTTTCATCGCATTTATGAACATAAGTTGTGACGACTTTTGTCTCCTTTCATTTCACAACTCGCTTGACTTCAAAACATAATACACGACTATCATACAACTAAAATACCTCATAACATCATATTCTTATAATGTTAAGCACCCTAGTCTCATCCCAAAAGTACGGTTTATAAATTCCCAACTTGTCGACTTTCAACGAAACTTATTTTTTTCGATTCGTTTAACTTCTAAACCTTTCAACCCTCTTGGTACTTGCTTTTTATGATCTCAAATATTTGTACCTCTAAGGTAACATGACTAACTTATTTTATGTACATCCAAAGATGATCTCATTTCTAAGTTTACATCAATTGACTTGCGACTTACTTTTACGTACGAAAACATGGGTTGTAACATAAGGAACTAAGTGTTCAGATTTCAACCCGAACCCTTCCAAAACCGAACCAACCATCCCCGCAAGTCATAAAATAGTAAAAGCACATACGAGAAGTCTTAATTAGGGAAACATGGATCTAGAAAGCAAAACGACTGGTCAGGTCATTACATTCTTCACCTCTTAAACAAACGTTCATCCTCGAACTGGTCTAGAATCATACCGGGAATGCTGAATAAGCATGAATATCTGCTATGCATGTCCTCCTCGATCTCCCAAGTCGCCTCCTCGACTGGTGTCCCCCTCCACTAGACCTTTACCGCAGAAATCGTCTTAGACCTCAATTGGCAAACCTGCCTGTCAACAATGGCAATTGGCTCCTCCTCATAACCCAAACTTTCATATAGCTGAACTGTGCTATAATCTAACACATGCGACCTGTCGGCATGGTACATTCGGAGCATAGACACATGGAAGACTGGATGAACTCCCGATAGAATGGGAGGCAAAGCAAGCTCATAAGTAACCTCCCCAACTCGGCTCAACACCTCAAATGGGATGATTAACCTCAGACTCAGCTTTCCCTTCTTTCCGAACCTCATGATACCCTTCATCGGCGAGACCTTCAAGAGAACCTTCTCGCTTATCATAAATGATAAATCACGCGCCTTCTGATCAGCGTAAAATTTCTATCTGGACTGTACTGTGTGAAGTCACTCCTAAATCAACTTTACCTTCACCAGGGCATCCTTCACTAAATCAGTGCCATATAACCTAGCCTCGCCGGGCTTAAACAATCTGATTAGCGAACGACATCGCCGACCATATAAAGCCTCAAATGGAGCCATTTCGATGCTTGACTGATAACTTTTGTTATAAGAAAACTCAGCAAAGAGCAAGAATCAATCCCACTACCTTCTAAAGTCAATCACACATGCTCTGAGCATATCCTCCAGAATATGAATTGTCTACTACGACTGCCCGTCAATCTGCGAATAAAAAGCTGTGCTGAGCTCTATCCGGGTACCTAAATCACTCTGTACTGCTCTGAATATGTGTGAAATAAACTGAGGCTTCTATAGGAAATGATGGAAATAAGCACACCATGCAACCAGACAATCTCCTGTATGTAAATCTGGGACAATCTCTCTGAAGTGTAAGTAGTCACAACCGGAAAAAAGTGTGCCAACTTGGTCAGTCTATCGATAATGACCTAAACGACATCAAACTTACTCAACGTCCGCGACGGCCCAACTACGAAGTCCATAGTGATGCGCTCCCACTTCCACTCTGGTATAACCATCTACTAGAGTAGACCACCTGGCCTATGGTGCTCACACTTAACCTGCTGGCAATTTAGACATCTCGTTACATACACAATTATGTCCTTCTTTATCTGCCACCACCAATAATGCTGCCTCAGGCTTCGTAGCACCTGGATGAATAAAATACCGAGAACTGTGTGCCTCCTCTAGAATCTTATCCCTCAAGACATCATCATTGGGAACACATAGGTGACCCTGGAGTCGCAGAACACCATCCTCACGGATAGTAACCTCCTTAGCATCACCATGTAGTACAGTCTCTCTAAGAACCAGCAAGTACGGATCATTTATTGACGATCCTTGGTCCGCTCAAATAATGAAGACTAAGCCACAACACATGCAAGAACTCAACTGGTCTTTGAAATATCCAACCTTGGAAGTCTGTTAGCCAAAGAGTGAATGTCCAAAGCCAATGGCCTCTCCTCTGCTGAAATGAATGCCAAACTACCCATACTCTCGGCCTCTCTGCTCAAGGCATACGCAACCACATCCGCTTGGCCCGGATGATAAAGGATAGTGATATCATAATCCTTCAGTAACTCAAGCCACCTGAGTTGCCTCAAATTAAGATACCTCTGCTTAAACAAATGATGCAAACTGCGGTGATCGGTGTAAAACTCACAGGACACCCCATAAAGATAATGCCTCCAGTTATTGAGAGCATGAACTATCACGGCCAACTCTAAATCATGTACAGGGTAATTCTTCTAGTGAGGCTTCAGCTGACACGAAGCATATACAATAACATGCCCCTCCTGCATCAATACACAACCCAAGCCAATACGTTAAGCGTCGCAATACACAATATACATCCCTGAACCGTAGGGCAACAATAACACCGATGTTGTAGTCAAAGAGGTCTAGAGCTTCTGAAAGTTTTCCTCATAATCATCGTACCATCTGAACGGAGCACCCTTCTAGGTCAATCTAGTCAAAGGAGCTGCAATAGACAAGAAGCCCTCCACAAACAAATGATAATAACCTTCTAACCCCAAGAAACTCCTGATCTCGATCGTCGTGGTAGGACGAGGCCAACTCTGGACTGCCTCAATTTTCCTAGGATCCACCTTAATACCCTCACCTGATACAAATGCCCCGAGAAAGTCGAAGAATCAATCCAGAAGTCGCACTTGGAGAACTTAGCATATAGCTTTTGTTACCGCAAGGTCTGAAGCACTAACCTCATATGCTGCTCGTGCTCCTCTATACTACACGAGTAGATCAATATGTCATCAATGAAAACAATGACAAATGAGTCAAGATACGGCCTGAACATTCAATTCATTAAATCCATAAACATTGCCGGGGCGTTAGTCAAGCCGAAGGACATCACTAAAAACTCATAATTCCCATACCTATTCCGAAAAGCCGTCTTCGGAACATCCGAAGAATGAATCTTCAGCTGATGATATCCAGATCTCAAGTCGATCTTAGATAACACCCTGGCACCCTGTAATTGGTCAAACAAGTCATAAATGCACAACAATGAGTACTTATTATTGATAGTGACTTTGTTCAACTAGAGGTAATCAGTGCACATCTGCATACTCCCATCCTTTTTCTTCACAAATAACATTAGTGCTCCCCAAGGTGACACACTCGGTCTGATGAACCCCTTCTCAAAAATTCATGAAGCTGCTCCTTTAACTCCCTTAGCTCTTTTGGAGCCATGCGATAAGGCGAAGTTGAAATAGGCTGGCTGTCTGACACCAAATCAATGTCAAAATCAATATTCTGATCAAGCGGCATACCTGGTTGATCAACAAGAAATACATCGAAAAACTCTCGTAACACCGGCAATAAATCTAATATGGGAGTCTCTGCAGTAGTATCCCGAACAAAGGCCAAATAGGCCAAAAAACCCTTCTCGACCATATGTCGACCTTCAAAAAAGAAATAACCCGACTGGAAGTACCAACAGACGAACCCCTCCACTCTAATCTAGGCAACTCAGGCATCGCCAAGAATGGCATGGTATGGAAACAACTAGTCCACGCCCAGAATAACCTTGAAGTCAACCATATCGAGCAATAGAAGATCCACTCTGGTCTCATAAACACAGAAAGTCACCACACAGTACTAGTAAACCCGATCTACGAAAACAGAATCACCCACTAGCGTGGACACATATACTAGAACACCCAAGGACTCGTGGGATACATCCAGATAAGGAGCAAATAGAGAAGAAATATAAGAATAAGTAGACCCTGGATCAAATAATACTGAGACATCCCTAAGGCAGACATAAATTGTACATGTGATCACTACATCAAAGGAGACTAGCCTCCACCTCTAGGGCGACTCCAACCAACCTTCCCTCTGCCTCTGGCCGGGCGGGCGGGTGGTGTGGTAGCTTGTGCGGTAATCATGGGTTGATGGTCCTGCTGCACGGCCTTGCCTCAAAGTTTGGGACAAAACCTCACTACGTGGCCAAACTCCCCGCACTCAAAACAACCCCTCGGAGCAGTGGACTACTGACCTGAAGTCTGACCCTGATGGCCTGAATACCCATTAGAGGAACCTTGAATAGCTGGGAAATGGTCTGATCCCATAAGAATAGCGTTACCATACTGCCGAGGCGAATGACCCGATCCCATAAGAGTAGAGAAATTTACCTCGCTCGCGGAAGCACATGCAAGTCGAGAAGACACGGATCCAAAGTTCATTAAACATTCCCTTTTTTTCAAAGTGAAAGGCTAAATCAGTATCTTTATTCATTATCCTCAATCTCATTCATACTCAAGGAAATCAATACACAGGATAAATACAAATAGCACAACTAAGGCATGATGTGATTCTGTCTACCCATACATAACATGAATATAGCTACGTACGGATTCTCGTTACCTCGTACATACGTAGCTCCCCACAACAAGTAGACACAACAATTAACATACCTTAAGGGATAAATTCCCTTTTACAAGGTTAGGCAAGAGACTTACCTCGCTTCCAAGTCCACTATCCAGCTCTTTAACCTCACTAAAACTCCTCAAACGAAGTCGAGCAATCCGAAGATAATCAAAAGTCATATAAGCTAATCAATACGTGTCCAAAAGCTCATAATTTATGTTACGCCCCGCAGTATTACGTCGATGTTACGCTCCGCAGTATTTTATTACGACAATGTTACATCCTGTAGTATTGTACATTGAATTTGTCATAAGAAAATTGACATCACTTCAAGGACAAGATTATTTGGAGATTATAAGTATTATGGTATTTCAAACAAGTTATGAGTAAATTTGTGAAGGATAGAGGGTAAGCAAATCGAAGAAAATGAGTTTCGTCGAAGTTTGGCAATTTGGGATAAAATACGGTCCAAGCTATAATACCCCGTATTTATGGACTAGTGCCATACAAGGTACTGCATGACCATGATAGTAAGGTGTATAAGGTATGTTAAAAGTGAGTTGTATTTTAAGTAAGTTAAGATAATTCTTAATTATGTGGATAATTGGGTAATTAAAGATTTTTAGTGGGAGATTAATTAAAAATCTTTGGATAAATAGAACCCCACGTGGTAGCAAGCCACCCCAAACCTTATGACTCTTAAGTCATAGGTCTTATGTGGAAAGATTAAGGGTAAGCGGTTAAGCCACTACATAAGGTGGGGCCCACATCAATTCTAACAAAAGTCATCTCAAACTAAAAAGAGAGATCATATGTAACGTGAGATTTTCATAAGAATTTTCAGCAAGATTCTCATGGTATATTCAACAAGATTCTCATAGTATCTTCAACAAGATTAGCAATTGGAACAAAGATCTCTCAAAATAGCCAATTGAGATGCTTATGGCAAAAGCTACAAGAAACGACTTCCTTCAGCAACATTCATATGAGTTATATTACTCAATACTATAGCAACTCATTCAAAAAAATGTTAGCAATGTGCATTTTGATACAAAAACCATACGAGACTATGTAATGTTATGGCAACGGGATTTTGTGATTCTAAGGGAGTACGATGCAATCTTTCTCAAAGAATATCATACAGATTTTTCCCTACTGTGATCCGTCATTATATGTTGTCGCAATTGGCTTGTGTTATAGGGATTGTCAAGAGAATTGGCTCAGGTATGTTAAGGCTATCCCTTCTTTCTTTTTGGCATGATCCAAATAATACAAATGAAACGAGCAAAATATGCAACTTTCATAAATGACTCTATTCATAGAAGTACTAGGGGCTTCTATATTATTTATTCCCCATGTGAATTATTATTATATCTTCTGTTTATGGGTCTCAGAAAAATACGTATTTGATAAAGTTTATCCGTAAGGCATATTGATTTTATGATATTCCGAGAAATCTTAGTAACGTATTTTTTATGCATTTCATGCATTTATACATGTATGTTGACCCATGACCAGATGGCGTTATATACATATATATGCATATATTATATGTATATGGGATATGGGAAAAGGTTATGGCATTATATACGCACCACCACCTGATCAGCTGTTATACGTTGATGATTTGCCCACAGTGGCCGAGATGATATGATGGGATGCCCTCAGAGGCTTGATGATGTTATGAACGCATATACCTAAACATGGTATGATATTTATACGCATATGCATGGCAATGTAAATATTAATGATTCATAGAGTTATTCAGACATACATGGCGAGTCTTTTACTCCATATTTTTCTCATGTCTATTGTTTACTGATTTTTATTCCTTACATACTCGGTACATTATTTTTACTGACGTCCCTTTTTCCTGGGGATGCTGCATTTCATGCCCGCAGGTCCCGATAGATAGGTCGAGAGTCCTCCAAGTAGGCTATCAGCTGAGCGGAAGATGTTAGTGCGCTCCATTTGCTCCGGAGTTGCTATTGGTCAGTATAACTAGGACATGTGTTGATTGGTATGGCGAGGCTCTGTCCCGGCCTTTATGACATTTATGTATCCTTAGAGTCTTGTAGACATATATCGTGTACATGAAAGATTGTACGGCTTTATCGGCCTATGTTAAGTGTAATTTTGGTCTTATAGGCCTTATGTCACATGTATAAGTTTTTTTGATCAGATTGGGTCGTCTTATATTGAGTATTCCCGTATGTTTATTCTGGTTAGCCATGACGGCCCGTTTGGGCCATTTTCCAATGACACTACGATAAGAATGATATGTAACGTTGGCACTCGGTTGAGTAAGGCACCGGGTGCCCGTCGTGGCCCATCGATTTGGGTCATGACAAAAGTGGTATCAGAGCAGTTCTGTCCTAGGTAGTCTATAAGACGTGTCTAGTAGTGTCTTGTTTATGGGCGTATTCTGCACCGCACTTATAAGCAGGAGGCTACAGGGCATTTAGGATTGTCACTCTTTCTTCTTACTCTAGATCGTGTGGTAGAGCTCAGTTGTAATAACTCAATTTCCTAAACTCTTTCTTATTCATAATACGATGATGCCTACATCCAGAAAGACGGTTGGTATGAGATATAGCTGTGGAAGAGTTGAGTCAGAGAAACTCGATTATTCACGATGCTTGTGATGAGTAAATGTGAGGTCTTCAGCAGATCATGTGTATACTAAGATGTGTAAAACTTCTTGATAAGGATCCCTAAGGCAAAAATGTCTATCCAGTCTTATGGTAAAAAGGAATAAGAGAATCATAAGGTAGATACAAGTTTCAGCAAGTAAAAGAAACAAGATGAAAAAGGGTACGAGCTACCCAGCTAATGAAGATTATCGCAGAGGAATATTAGCCTTTTGAGTTACCTTCAACAATAACAAAGGTATGTACAATTGGCCACACCCATCTTATTTGTGCCCTATGGGGGCTAACAGAATTATTATAAGAGAAGGCAGGATGTCAGGATCTAGCTGGGGTTGGGGTAACTCAAAATGGTGGATGGATTCTTAGCGTTAGTTGACATTTCCAAAGGATATTGCAAATGTGCTAATAGCTCTCCTTGTGAGACACCCAGAGGGTGCACTCTAAAATAGTACAACTAGATATGACTACTACAAAGATAGGCACTGGAAGCCTTGAAGGGATAAATATTACCTTAGTATAGCTCCCGTCCCTAGTGGAGAAAGAATGTTAGGCAACCCAAAGAGCCAGTAGATGGAGAAAGGGGAGCTAAAAGCAAAAGAATGTCTTGTTCGAGTTTTTAGAATAAAGTGATAGACATAAATGTTAGCGGGAAATATGAAGAGAGTTAATGAAGCATTATGAGTAAGATGTGATACATGGATGACAACGGTAGATCAAAAAGATGACAGCATTACAGAGTCTATAGTCAAGTGAAGGAAAGGACGAGAGGTGACAGGCCTTGAGACAACAAAATAGTATAGGCTATAAAGTCATATCCTCATTTTGAGAAATAAGTTCGTGACTCCAACGAGATTACCAAAAGGTAAAATAGACCCTAGAGTAATTATAAATCAGCATGGACTGATGAAGAATATAAACTAAACATAACTAGGGACTAAGTAATAGTTGGCAATATGAGAATTTCAGATATTGCGTCCCGGCGATAATAGAATGGACGACAGAAGAATACCCTTTAAAGGTCATCCAAGAAGACGCTTCCCTAAAGAAACCAAGGTGCGTAAAGTTAAGCTTAAGGGACTATATGTGCCGGTTACACTAAGTGTCACCCTCGTGAGTGAGGAATTTCGTTATCCTTGGTACAGAAAGATTACCGCGAGGTGAGTAAGGATCATCGATGATGTGAAAAGATGCCAAAGATGAGAAGGTAAAACAACTATACGCAGATCATCGTAGCACTAAATCTTAGTGCTCCCCTAAGGAGGCGGAGGGGGGGGGGATATGGTGTGATGTGGCATTAAGTCAGAATTTAGTGGTTCTAGTAACTATGGAATGGTAAAGGAAGAATGCGATAAAAATGAGAAAGGGATGGGATTTCACTCATTCAAATCCTACAGATATGCTATGATTCCAAAACATTATGAAAGCACGGCGTCAAGGAGAGGAAGTAAGGGTTCCAACCCGAGATGTTATTGATAGATAAGGAACCGGTGCGAGACGTAAGTTAAGACAAAGGAAATAACCCAAAAACGATTACGCGGAATATTGATATGAGAATGGGCCAACGAGTAGTTAGTGGTTGATTCAGGAAGAGCCTAGTTATGGCTAAACAAGAGGACACAGACAAATCAACAGATTGTGCAAGACGAACATAGTGAACCCCAACATGGGGAATTCAGTCTCGCAGATATGACATCGTGATCCTTGAGAAATATTCAGATAGGAGTTAGGTGTTACACCCTATATTTTCGTATGTTAAAATGCGTCGTAAGCAAACTAATGTAGGACAAAAAAATGAGATAATATTTAAAAGTATATAAAGTAAGTTAATCATGTTACCTCTGAGGTTACAAATATTGAAGATCATGAACAACAAGTACAAAGAGGGTTGGACAGTTCAGAAGCTAAAGCAATTAAATAAAACAATGTTTCATCGAAAGTCGACAAGTTGGGAATGTTATAACATGTACCTTTGGGGTGAGACTAGGGTGATTAACATGATAAAGAGATTATGTTATGATTTATATTAGTCGTATTACATCCGTGTGTTATGTTTTTAAGTCAAGCGAGTTGTGGAACGAAAGTCGATGAAAGTCACCACAAGTTACATTCATAAGTTTTACTGAAACTTTGGGTCAAATGTAACTGCAATTTTCTCCCAATATACTTAGAGTTATGGTGTGTTCCACACATCAAATTAAAGATCTATGAGTCTATTTTCCAACGCATTAAACCATTTGTCAATACGACATCAGAGTAGAGAGATATGTGCATTTTTGCGATACTGCGCAAGCTGCTAGGTGACAAGTAGGTGTGTCACCTACTTGCTTAAATGAAAGCCCAAAAATGGGCCATTTCGGGTCGTCCAAAGAGGCCTTTTAAGGGCCTATTTTCTTCATATATTAGACTTAAAATAGATCATAATAACCAGACATAAGCTCTGCAAAGAATCCTCCCAAAAATTTCCCACAAACCCTAATTGATTTTCTCTCCCTTTCAAGTTCCAATTGGAGGTAAAACTTAGAGTTTGAAGAACCAAGATAGGAGCTGAGTTATCCAAAAAATAAGGTGAGTTTACTGCTCTCTTTCATCCATTTTTTCTGCTGTAAATTCATGGTAAGTCGTTCTATACTTGTAAGAACTCACGGGATGGTGATCGGAAGCCGTGAGTTCGAGTTATTCACTTGTAGCGGACTGTTTTGTGGACTGTTTTGTGTTGCTATTGGGCTGCGTGTTTTATTACCATTTTGTGGAGTTTTGGAGGAGGAAGGGGGTTTATAAACACCATATAAATGTAGGGTGGTTGTCTGGTCGTTCGTCATAACATTTTCGGGTCGTTTGACACTACTACGGTGGTCGTTTTGTGTACGAAGAGATTGGGGTGTGTTGGGCTGTTTTGTAGTATTTGATGGTGTATATAGGGCTGGAAAATGATGTATATATGTTGTTATTGTTCTGTCATTGTATTGTTGGTGTTATCTTGAAGTTGGAGGAAGGGCATATTATAGGGGAGATGCTGCCCGTTTTAATACAAAATAGGTTTGTCGTTCGTTGTGCGATAGTTGTACCTTTCATAACTTAACGATAGTATTATTATCATTCTTGTAGATTAAGGTGCGAAGAGGTGAGTTCAACTTGGTGATTGAAAAGATTGTGATAAGGTATGTTAAGGCTAAGCCTTCCTTCATTTTGGCATGATCTCGTAGCTACATGTGTTAGTAATGAGACAAAAGAGAAGTTCATATTCATGAATTTATTCACACTATTCTAGTCTCATAAGTTACAATATTATTCCTTATCGAGACTCTATATTCAATTTTAGTATTGTCTTCTTTCAGTCAAGAGAGCAGCAAGCCTATATATACAGTATTACAGTATTTTCATTACCATCGAGCTATAATCGATGGGCAGGCCCCTATTGGGTAACCTCTGATCAGATGGAAAGTTATATACCGAGCCTACTGTGGCCGAGCGCCTATGAGCGAGCCCAGCATGGTCGAGATACATAGCCTAGTATGGCCGAGCGCCTATAAGCGAGCCTACTATGGCAGCGCAGTTATATATACCGAGCCTTATAAGGCCGTACAATTATTTTACTTACTATATTGAAGGAGTTGAGTCAGTATCAGCAGGTAAGTATATCTCCAGATCATCTTTGACTCCCAGTTAATTTCAGTTATCATATTATCAGTTCAGTTTCAGATTTCAGTTATTTTATTGCCTTACATACTCGGTACATTATTTCGTACTGACGTCCCTTTTTGGGGGCGCTGCATTTCATGCGTGCAAGTTCAGACAGACAGACGGGTAGACCTCCTCAGTAGGTGTTTTCCGAGTTCCGCCTGATCGGTAAGCTCCACGTCTTTCGGAGTTGCCAGGACTAGAGTTTTGTGTACATCTTATGTATATCTGTATATATTTATGGGTAGGTCGGGGCCCTGTTCCGATCACAGTACATCTATCAGTAGAGGCTTGTAGGCATATCCTGTTGGTTAGTGCAGTATGTTGGGTTTGTATAAATTGGTGGTTTGTCAGCTGTAGTAGCTATGACGGCTTTGTTGGCCTAGCTTTATATTGATATTTAGTTAGTGCTAGTTTCCATTCAGTTTTATATTTTGCTTCGCAAATTGTCTTGCAAGGTGGCCCCATGGCCAAAGTATGACATTATGTGTTCAGAGTCCCTTAGTCGCAATTTGGTACGCCAGGTTAGGTGAGGCACGGGGTGCTTGTCTCGCTCCTAGGTTCGGGGCGTGACAAACTTGGTATCAGAGCAGTTCTGTCCTAGGGAGTCTACAAGCCGTGTCTAGTAGGGTCTTGTTTATAGATGTGTTGTGCACCACATTATATAAGCAAGGAACTACAGGGCATTTAGGAGTTGGTTACACTTCTTTGAAATCTAAATCGTGCTATAGAACTGAGTTATAGGAAATTTGAATTAAACTTATGTGTTGGTGTTTGCATGCACAGATGACGGTGACTAGGAAGACTACGGCTAGCCAGAGGAGAGATACAGTAGTAGGTGAGGGGACCAACAGGGTAACCCCAGTAGATGGGGCCCAGTCTGAGGCTCAAGGGGAGACCCCTACTCAGCCATTACCGGCTCCTCCACCAACTACAGAGATTCCTAGGGAAACCGCACATCCAGTTCCCCCTCCACTTCCATCAGATCAGGACTTAAGGAGTGCGGTGCATTTGTTGACACAGTTGGTAGCTACCCAGCAACATGCTAGGGCATCAGCTAGTGCAGGAACTTCTGAGGGGTCTGGGAGTTCAAGGGTCCGAGAGTTTATTGCTTTGAGTCCCCCAGAGTTCACGGGGACAGATCAGAGGGAGGACCCGCAGGATTTCATAGATCAGCTTCACAGGATCTTTCGTGTTATGCATGCCACGGAGAAAGAGGCAGTTGAGCTAGCAGCTTTTCGACTCCGAGATATAGCCATCCTTTGGTATGAGGGATGGGAGAGGTCCAGGGGACGTGATACACCTCCAGCTATTTGGGAGAATTTTTCAGATGCTTTCCTTGACCAGTACTTACCGCGGGAGATCCGACAGGCTCGAGTCGATCAGTTTCTAGCCCTCAAGCAGGGTAATATGAGTGTTCGAGAGTATAGTCTCCGTTTTGACTCATTGGCCAGATATGCACCATCCATAGTTTCTACTATGCGGGACAGGATTCACAGGTTTATAGCAGGGTTAGCCCCAGAGTTAACCGAGGCATGTGCCACCGCTGCATTGCAGGATAGTATGGATATCTCCCGGATTCAGGCATTCGCCCAGAATATAGAAATGGGTAGGTGTCGGCAGCAGGGTACAGAGAGGGCTGAGCAAGGGCAACGTAAGAGGATGAGATTTCCCAGGTCTCAGGAGCAATCTCAGGGTAGTTATAGGACCCAGTACTTCGGACGGCCACCTAGGCCTCCGCCACCTCAGTTACAGGGTTACGGGTTTGACCGCTATACTAAGTCAGGACCAGGTGAGAGCTCACGGGCGTCAGGTTTGCAGCGACAACGAGGTTCTGCGCAGACATGGTCATTTCCTCCGTGGTGTGACATCTGTGGTAGAGGACACTTGGGTCAATGCCGAGCAGGTTCTGATGCTTGTTATACATGTGGGCATCCGGGGCATATGATGCGAGATTGCCCAAATAGAGATTCTGGGGGAATGGCACAACCAGCGAGTTCAGCAACAGGATCGTCTATGTCCGTGCATCCTTCAAGGCGTGAGTCTCAGTCTTTGGCTGGTAGAGGTCGAGGCAGAGGTAGAGGTTCCAGTTCAAGTGGTAATCAGAACCGTATCTATGCTTTAGCGGGTCGACAGGACCAGGAGTCTTCACCAGACGTTGTGACAGGTATATTAACCATTTGCTCTCACGATGCTTATGCTTTGATAGACCCAGGATCTACTTTATCGTATATTACCCCATTTGTCGCGAGGAAGTTTGGTATAGTGCCTGAAATACTAAGTGATCCTTTTGCGGTATCTACACCGGTCGGAGAATCGATTATTGCTAGACGGGTTTACCGAGGTTGTACGGTGACAATTTGTAGTCGTCAGACCTCAGCTGACCTAGTTGAGCTAGAGATGATGGACTTTGATGCTATCATGGGCATGGACTGGTTGGCAGCTTGCTATGCCACAGTTGATTGCCGAGCAAAGGTAGCCAAATTTCATTTTCCGGGTGAGCCAGTCCTTGAATGGGTAGGTAATACACCAACACCCAGAGGTAGGTTTATTTCCTATCTGAAGGCGAGGAAAATGATCGCAAAAGGGTGCATTTATCATATTGTGCGAGTTAGAGATGCAGATGCTGAGATACCTACACTTCAGTCTATTCCCATAGTCAAAGAGTATGCAGATGTGTTTCCAGATGAGCTTCCAGGTATTCCTCCAGAGCGAGAGATTGATTTTAGCATCGATTTGCTTCCAGGAACTCAACCAATATCCGTCCCTCCATATAGAATGGCACCTGCCGAATTGAAGGAGTTGAAGGAGCAGTTAAAAGATTTGCTGGAGAAAGGTTACATTAGGCCCAGTACCTCACCTTGGGGTGCACCGGTACTATTTGTGCGGAAGAAAGACGGCTCGCTGAGGATGTGTATCGATTATAGGCAGTTGAACAAGGTAACTATTAAGAATAAGTATCCACTTCCAAGGATCGATGACTTGTTTGATCAGTTGCAGGGAGCTAGATGCTTTTCCAAGATTGATTTGAGGTCGGGGTACCACCAGGTCAGAGTTCGGGAAAAGATATTCCGAAGACAGCCTTCAGGACCCGATATGGCCACTTCGAGTTCCTTGTCATGTCCTTCGGGTTGACTAATGCACCCGCTGTATTTATGGACTTGATGAATAGCCTATTCCGGCCATTTTTAGATCTGTTCGTGATAGTATTTATTGATGATATTCTGGTTTATTCCCGTTCAGAGGATGAGCATGCGGACCACCTGCGAGCGGTACTCCAAACCCTCCGTGATCGTAAGTTGTATGCTAAGTTTTCTAAATGTGAGTTCTGGTTGAAGTCTGTAGCATTCTTGGGGCATATTGTATCAGATGAAGGGATAAAGGTGGACACTCAGAAGATTGAGGCCGTGAAATCTTGGCCTAGACCTACCACTCCGACAGAGGTTCGTAGCTTTCTAGGCTTAGCAGGATACTATCGGAGGTTCGTAGAGGGTTTTTCTTCCCTTTCGGCACCATTGACGAAGTTGACACAGAAAGAAACTAAGTTTCAATGGACAGAGGCTTGTGAGCGGAGTTTCCAAGAGCTTAAGAACAAGTTGACCTCAGCTCCAGTTCTAACACTTCCAGAGGGTCTAGAGGGTTATGCCGTGTATTGTGATGCATCAGGTGTCGGGTTAGGATGTGTCCTGATGCAACATGGGAAGGTAATTGCATATGCTTCAAGGCAGTTGAGGAAGCACGAGAGGAATTATCCGACCCACGACCTCGAGTTAGCTGCGGTTGTCCATGCACTTAAGATATGGCGGCATTATTTATATGGTGTTCATGTTGATATATTTACTGATCATAAAAGCCTACAATATATTTTCAAGCAGAAAGAGTTGAATTTGCGACAGAGGCGATGGCTTGAGTTATTGAAAGATTACGATGTTAACATTCTCTACCATCCAGGGAAAGCTAATGTTGTAGCAGATGCCTTAAGTCGCCGATCTATGGGTAGCTTAGCACATGTAGAGCCCGAGAAAAGACAATTAGCTAGAGATATTCATCAATTGGCTTCGTTGGGGGTTCGGTTAGTAGATTCTGAGGATGGTGGAGTTGTAATCCAAAACACTGCAAAATCATCCCTCATAGCTGAAGTCAAGGAAAGGCAGTACGAGGACCCAGAGTTGGTCGAGTTGAGAGAGCGAGTTCCGCAGCAGAAGAAGCCATTGTTAGAGCTCAAGGGAGATGGGGTTCTCAGATACAAGGGTCGTTTGTGTGTTCCAGATGTAGCAGGGCTACGAGACAGGATTATGTCAGAGGCACATTATTCATGGTATTCCATCCACCCTGGATCGACGAAGATGTATCATGACATTAAGGATATGTACTGGTGGAATGATATGAAGAAGAACATTGCTGAGTTTGTCGCCCAATGTACTAGTTGCCAGCAAGTGAAGGTAGAACACCAGAAGCCCGGAGGGCTAATGCAGACTATAGAGATCCCGACATGGAAATGGGAGGCGATAAACATGGACTTTATCATGGGTTTACCTCGTTCTAATCGTAAGTTCGATTCCATATGGGTGATAGTCGATAGGCTCACGAAATCAGCTCACTTCCTACCGGTCAGATCTACATATACAGCAGAAGATTATGCAAAGTTATATATTAAGGAGATAGTGCGGCTACACGGAGTACCAGTTTCTATTATATCTGACCGTGGGGCTCAGTTTACAGCACATTTTTGGAGGTCATTTCAGAGAGGTCTAGGGACTCAGGTGAATCTCAGCACAGCTTTTCATCCACAGACTGATGGACAAGCCGAGCGCACAATTCAGACGCTCGAGGATATGTTACGAGTATGTGTGTTGGATTTTAAAAGAAGTTGGGATGAACATCTACCTCTTATCGAGTTTGCATATAATAACAGTTACCACTCCAGTATCCAGATGGCTCCGTACGAGGCTTTGTATGGGCGTAAGTGCAGATCTCCTATAGGGTGGTTTGATGTTGGAGAATCTGGGTTACATGGGCCAGACCTGGTTCAGCAGGCCGTAGAGAAAGTAAAGGTTATCCGGGAGCGACTGTTGACAGCTCAGAGTCGTCAGAAGTCATATTTTGACGTGCGGCGACGAGACTTAGAGTTCAGGATTAATGACTGGGTATTCTTAAAGGTATCACCTATGAAGGGCGTGATGAGGTTTGGCAAGAAAGGAAAGCTTAGCCCACGGTATATTGGGCCTTATAGGATCATTCGGAGAGTGGGCCAACTAGCTTATGAGTTAGAGTTGCCCTCAGAATTGGAGTCTGTCCATCCGGTTTTTCACGTATCTATGCTAC